>NC_063206.1:13792756-13965256 GCF_017589495.1 Alosa alosa | reverse complement strand
AGTCCCAGCCGGGAGGACCTCCGCTCTGCTCTCCTCTGCTCTACTTGGGCTCTGCTCTGTGGTTAAAACACTTTCTCCAGTCTCCGCATTGGTAGCTAAGAGACAGAGGAACCCGAACATACTGCCATCACAATGACTCTTTATGGAGTCAGTCAAGTACACAAATGTCTACTGAGTGGCTTGATTGTCATCAGGGTTCTTTTTTAATATATCAGTTTTGTCATCACTCTGGCATGTCTCAGCTGACATTCATTGAAAAAGAGAGTACATTTTAGTCAAGTTTATTCACCTGGGGCAAAGTTGAGGCTGAAACGATGGGTGTTCTATCTGATTACTCTTACTCGAGTGAGCTGAAGGTTGTAGCTGGTAGTCCAGCGATGGTCAGTCTTTGATTCTGTGCGCTGTGGCGGAAGGTTTTAATGGAGACTGGTGTGATTGGGGCAGCTGCTGAAGAGGTTGCCCCAGTTACTGCGGAGTGGCACTGCGCTCTATTCCATGAGTAATGCCCACCTCAGGGGAGCAGTCTGCGGTTTCACCTCAACATGACAGCTATCTAATGGGAAGACGGCGTGTTTGTGCGTGTCTGTGTCTCTGTGTGTCTGTGTGTCTGTGTCTGTGTGTCTGTGTGTCTGTGCGTCTGTGCGTGCGTGCATGTGTGTGCACGTGTGTGTGTGTGTGTGTGTGTGTGTGTGTGTGTGTGTGTGTGTGTGTGGAGATTTAATCATTCATCACGCCAGGTAGCCACTGACTCTGATGTTTGCATAGCAGAACACCCCTCCGAGCTCCGTCGTCTATATTTGATGACTTCTCTTGCGTTCTGAAAAAAGAGGAAGAAGAAGAAGAAGAGATGTAAGGGAGGGTGAGGAAGAGATGTGGGTGAGGAAGAGATGTAAGGGAGGGTGAGGAAGAGATGTAAGGGAGGGTGAGGAAGAGATGTGGGTGAGGAAGAGATGTAAGGGAGGGTGAGGAAGAGATGTAAGGGAGGGTGAGGAAGAGATGTAAGGGAGGGTGAGGAAGAGATGTGGGTGAGGGTGAGGAAGAGATGTGGGTGAGGTGTAAGGGAAGAATGGGTGACTGACTGGGTCTTAAGCTGTGCAAAGGGAAAAAATCAGTCATCCAGCACGTCTTCATAATTCCCCTCGAGCTATGTGCCTTCTGTGCACAAGTGTGTGCCTCGTGAGGAAAGTGTGTGTGTCTGTGTGTGTGTGTGCAGACACACACACACACACCTCAAGCTCAAACTTTTCTGTCTCGGCGACATGTGTAGATCCGCTTAAGTAGGTCAATACTGTCAAACTTCCCTCTCTGGCAAGTTCAGCCATGACAGACCGAGTTGTATTGTAGGTGAGGAGAGGGGATAACATTACTTTGGCTCGGCACAGAACCTGAGAATGGATAGCACATGTTTAGGAAGAATGGGCTCACCCCCCAGACCCCCCCAGACCCCCCACACTCTCTCTCTCTTCCTCTCCGATGAAGACGGGGGTGGGGGGGTGGTTGGGTGCATTGTGGTTATGGTCGTTCCATTCTCTGGGGAAGACATTACTCTGTCTGCAGCTGGTAGGACTTCAGAGACAGGAAAAAGGGGAAGGAGCTCTCGTCCGCGCATGGTGGAAAGATGGAGAGAGAGAGAGAGAGAGGGAGAGGGAGAATGAGAGAGAGAAGAAAAGGAGAGGGAGAAGGAGAGAATGTGGTCAGGGCTGGAAAATGGATCCATATGTGCGGACGTTAGAAAAGAGAGTTAATGAATGTAATGAGTTTACTTTGCAGTGTGGAGATACTCCATACGTCACTGGACACTTCGCATTGGTAGCCATGAGGGCTGCTGCCACATGGTTTTATAGACACACACACACACACACACACACACACACACACCACATATACTCACGTGTACATGCATGCACACAAGCAAACCACAATAACCCACAATTATCTACTGGGTACTTGAAATCAAACTAATGCACATGCACAAGCACACAAACACACACACACACACACTCTCTCTTTCTCTCTCTCTCTCACACACACACACACACACACACATATATCAAATATTTGGCAGGTGTCCGTCAAGTTTTAGTGCAGTTTTTAATTTCCCGTGAGGATTCTGAGCTGAAAACGTCCTGGATGACCTCGCCAACGGGCCTGTCAGAGATGGACTTCCTCTACTTCTTCCTCTGACTCTCAAGCTGTCCTTTAAAAACAAACTGTGGAAAATGAATCATATCCATGTCTGGTCTCATCCCCAATTTAACACTGTCTCCCGTAATCCTATTCCAAAGGACGTGATGCCATGGTAATACTAGAGTGTTGGGCCAAAAAAAGCGTTCCTTTTGTGTGTGTGTCTGTGTGTGTATGTTTGAGTGTTTGTCTGCGTGTGTGTGTGTGTGTATTACGCGCACATGTATGTGGTTAGGTTATGTGTATATGTGTGTGTGCACAGATGTATGCGTGTGAGTGTGCCTACGCATGCGTATGTGTGTGTGTGTGTGTGCATCCATGTGGCTGTGTTGCTCAGATGTGGATTATGGGAAGTCAAGTAAGCCACAGGGGTGTCTCCTGAGGGTGTATGTAACTTCCACTCCAATCTCACCCCGGCCTCTGACCACCACTCGCATGGCTGTGACTCACACTGGAGCTCACAAACCCAAGTTGGAAAATACAGGCATCGTGTGTGTGTGTGTGTGTGTGTGTGTGTGTGTGTGTGTGTGTGTGTGTGTGTGTGTGTGTGTGTGTGTGTGTGTGTGTGTGTGTGTGTGTGTATTGAAGGAGGGTTGAAATGAAAGACATATTGAAACATTCAAGGTTTAAAAGAGTAGCATAGACCTCTGTGTGTGTGTGTGTGTGTGTGTGTGTGTGTGTGTGTGTGTGTGTGTGTGTGTGTGTGTGTGTGTGTGTGTGTGTGTGTGTGTGAGAGAGAGAGAGAGAGGGAAAGAGAGAGAGAGAGACGTTTGACATCTGACGCTGTGTATGTGTGTCTGTGTGCGTGTGTATGTGTTTCTGTCTGTATCTGTGAATATCTGCTTGTTTGAAGTATGCTGTCTCTTTGTTGTATGCTTTGACGTGTTGCATACTTTCCATCTGGATTGTCCTGGACAGTCCTCACTTTCACTTTCCCTCTTTGTCTCACTCTCTCCAACAAACACACTCTCCTACAGACACCCAACCAAAGACATCAAAGTGTTGTCAAGGTGCCAACAATCAAACAAGCACACACACACACACACACACACACACACACACACACAGACACCTCAACAATAGTAAACACATTCGCCATGGCCTTGTTTATCTGGCTTTCTCCTCTCTCTGGAGACTCCCATCTGCAGATGGAACACAGCGCATGAGAAAGCAAGCGAGGAAAGTATAGAGGCAGTGAAGGACAGCGCAAAAGAAAGACAAAGGTCAGATTTACGTCAGCCCTGTGGTCAGTCCAGACAGACAGTCAGCCACAAGTAAACAGACCTGCGCCATGGTGACTGCTGCAGTCATGCGGAACCATAGCGGACCACACAGAACCCTCTGGGTCAGATGGGCAGGCAGACAGGCGGGTGGTGGTCAGTATAAAAAAGAAAAAGAAAATTGGGGTGTCGTGACCACATGAATCACCTGGGGTTTGTGTGCAGGGCCTTGGCCACTGCAGTTCAACCTGGGTGAGGGAGCAGGCCATGGCTCTCTCCGTGACCACAGGTCGGACACAGAGATCCTGCGTGCAAGTCTAGTGTTTTACGGCTGCTATTCTCTGGGCCAAAAATAACCCTGCTGGTATGTTATTAGTGATGAATGGAAAGGCTGATCGGGGGTAGCTGAGTGAGGTGCTCTATGCGTGGATGTGGTGTCACTGTGCCCTCTTAATGACTGTGTGTGTGTGTGCGTGAGTGTGTGTGCGTGAGTGTGTGTGTGTGTGTGTGTGTGTGTGTGTGTGTGTAAACTAACCTGTTGCTCTCTGGGATCAGTGAGTAGTACCTCAGCACCCGTTGCTGATGATCTAAGAATAACAGTTAAAACCTTAGACTTAAGAGAATAGTGCTGCAATATTTCACCCAGTTTGCACCTGCACATGAAGTCGTTAAGACATCATTAATGTGATGGCTTTTTAACGAGACGTAAATCCAAATACTGTAATGCCCTAATCAGGAGGGGCTGCCACACAGTGACCCTCAGGGGATGCTGGGTAACTTCTCCTGTCAGCCAGGACTTAACTCATCTGACCTAGCCGATTATGTCACTTCCTTTGCCAAGTGTGGCGTCATTTGACTGGTCAAATTTAAGGCTGTGATTAGTTGGGTGTTTATGAGAGTTTTTTGCAACTGCTTCAGTAGAGTCCACCACATGCCAGACTGCTCTTTCATCCACCAATTTTACACTCCTCCATTTCACACACACACACACTCCTCCATTTCTCTCTCACACACACACACACACACACACACACACACACACACACACAATTTCACACATACAAACAGATGCTCACAAAAAAGTGCGATCCAGCTGTCTCACACGAACAAAACATCTGCCGCACACCCCTTTTCGATACTGTTGCCAAACTCTTGTTTATCTTCAGCCCTGTCAGCCATCTTATGGATCTTTGTCTTTCCATCTCTCACCCTTTCTCTCTCTCTCTCTTTCACTTTCACTTTCACTTATTTTTCTCCTTTAACCAGTTTCTGGGCACCAAGAACAACAGTGTCTGTGTGTGATGGGCAAGATTATCATGCATCTTTGGCTCTGGGTCTTGTGGTATGCGCGGCTCTTCACAGTTGGTTGACTCTGGATGTGTCAGTGTGAATGCATGACTCTACCCTCCTTCTCCGCCTTAATGTGAATAAACACACAGAACCAAGCTGCAGCACTAACACAACACAGCCATAATGCAGCGCTTAAGGCAGGCTATCTGAAACAGCCTTAGGGCTGCATCTTTCCATCGCCGAGGTCTTTAGCATTGAGTCCCTCTGGTAGTCCTCTGTGCTATGCACAGGGATGGATTACTGCACGGGCCTACCGGGCCCAGGCCCAGGGGCCCAAGGGGTCAGGGGGCCCTGAAGCCCAAGCCTTTGCATGGAATCATTGCCTCAATATCAACAAATCAGGATGTAGGCTATGAATCTGATTGAATTTAGTGTTGGCCATCCCCAAAATGCACCAGAATACAGGAAATCACATCAAACAAATTGAAAATACGACAATTAGTGGGGGGCCCTTAATACATCTGGGCCCAGGGGCCCGAAAGTTCATAATCCGCCCATGGCTGTGCACCGAGATCTTTTTCTCCAGCAGTGGGTGAGATAAGTGCGATCGTAACAATGTTTATGCAGCATTCTTAGCATGTGACACGAGCCGCTGTAAACACACGCACCTGAGTGCATAGGAGGTTTATGGGCCAGGTGCTTGTTTGATGTATAGGGCCGGCTGAGGTGACCGGGGCACTGGCAACCGCTGGACAGAATGCACAGCTGCCTCCTCTGGCTCAAGGGATGAAAAACAAAACGGGCCTCTGTTGGAAAGAGATTTTTTTTTCATCTGCAAACGCTACTTATTTCTGGAGATGCTGACTGGGGTTTTTTGTTCAAAATTAATTCTTGAGTCGCAATTGTGGTGAGAGACAGAGAGAGAAAGAAAGTTGGGGGTTAGGGCACTGGCATCTCTTGAAATGGCTGACTAATGTGCTTCTTTAAAACAAAATGGCCCATAATTTTCATTTGTGGTTGTTAAATGACACCCAATTTTGACCTCTGGCTTTTGAGTCATTTCCTGCACTTGCTGAGCAAAGCAATCGATCCACCTTCACACTCGGGAGTAGACCCTGACTCACACTCACTTTCAGGAAGGAAAAGAAAGAGGTCCTTCACACCCATGACTTTATACCTGTCTGTTAGAACCACACCTGTGGACAGCACAAGATGCACAGAAGTATACTCAGGTCTGAGTGTGTGCATGGAAATGCAAATTGGAATTGCTTTGATTGTTTTTTTTTTTCATTCTTTACTTTTCTTATTTTACTCAGAGCTAAAAGTAGTTATAATATAATAATAGCAATTATGATTTCAGAAAATATGACAAGCAAGCAAAGCAAGTCTCTGCAAAAAGAAAGAATAGTCCTAATATCTGGACTTCAGCGGACTTCCTGTCACAGTCCCTCACAGTGTGTCCCTCTCCTCCCGTCTTTCTCTGTCCATCTGTTTCTCCTCTTACCCTCGACTGGGCTCGTAGTGTGTGGGTGGTGGGGGGTTGGGGTAGAGCACGGAGAGAGGTTGTCTGCTAATTCTAGTGCCAGGTCTCCAGGAAGGGGGGAGGGATGTGAGATAGAGGAACGAAAGGTTTCTCTTCTCATTTGCCCTCACCATCAGCACTCTATTTATAAAGACACCTCGTACCTCACGGGTCAAGTTCGCTCTGAACTTCACCATATGACAAACCGCGCTATCCAAACTTTGTGTCCTGTGGCGATTGGACAAACTGATATCGAAGGGCAGTTCTGTCATGCCAGTTCTCAGCTAAACACATTTTCAAGAATGCTTTTGATGCACTTTAAGATAATCATTAGATGATGCATTCAAATATAAAAAAGATGCAATTGCTGATTTTTGCTTTTAGCTCAGATAAATTTGGCACACAACGTGTTGGCAGCACACCCAAACAGGGACTGCCCTGTATGGAAATGGCCTTCATGAGTCAGTGGGAGCAAAGAAATAAATGCATAAATAGAGCACCTAGTGGGAGGTCACTGTTTGTCAAGTAAAGCCTTAACGTGTTGCTTTTTAAGTTCTTACATAATTGCCTCTCAAGGGGAATAATTTTATCTCTTTTTAACTCCCTTTTAATCCATAAGCTTGGCAAGGTTTGCGTTGTGTATGCAAGCCTGTTCCTTCTATATATCTCATGCAACATATTTTATTTTCTCGCAACGGATGTTCTACTAGTGAGACAGTGCCCACAGATTCAGGGTCAGTTTTTTCGGTGTCCAATTTGCAAGCGCTTCTCAGTTACCACGTTGGTGCGGTAACACTATTTTTACCATGAGTAAACAAAACAGACTCGGCCTCATTGGAGGACAGGTCTACTGTTGTCTAGACTTGTATGCGCCCACCCCCTCCTTAGTGATATGTATTCACGAAGAGAGAAGATTCCGGAATTGACTGGAAATGTTCCGGCCTGGAATTTGGAAAGCACATTTCGATATTTGTGTCCCCCAGTGTCCTTGTGTTCCATGACATCATAAAGGTTACCCGGCGATAAGGTTTCAGAAGTACCCCTCTGTGTCTAAAACGCCCACTCCGTTTTGGGAATCAACAAGAGTTGATAGCGGAAATGGGCTGCTAGCGTGCTGACTGAGGACAGACCCAGGGACAGAAGGTTGTTGAGGTCATCAGGGAGGTCACACAGTGCAATTGATGGTTTAGTAGCCTACAATACAGCAGCTTCAGTACCAATCATACATTAAAAAAGCACTAAAAAAGCTTATCAGTAAATGTTGCCCATCTCACCTGTTTTCTTATGAGATGGAGACAGCTGGTCAGTCATTTCACCATCTGTGCATGGCAATTTGTCAGGTATTTCTTGTGCTGGACACTGGACAGTATTTAATGTGTTTAATGTATATTAGGGGTAAATACTGCATCTGCTAATTTAGACCAAGTGCACTTATCTTTTATATGTGACTCATGGCTTATGTATTGGGAGCGGGGGGGGGGGGGGTTGATGGTAAAAATACATGCCAGCTTTTAAACGTTTCCTTAATAATGAAGCCCTGCTGTGTTCCTTTCTCACAGAAAAAGCTGCCAGTGTTGTTGCTGGGGCGATCGGCTGACCTGAGACCAGGAGAATTCGTTGTTGCCATTGGCAGCCCATTTTCCCTTCAAAACACCGTTACCACGGGGATTGTCAGTACCACTCAAAGAGGCGGCAAAGAATTGGGCCTTCGGAACTCTGACATGGACTACATTCAAACTGATGCTATTATTAATGTGAGTCCTCTCTCTCTCTCTGCCACACTCTCCCACTCGCTCTCATGTATTCCCACATGTCAAAATATAGCTGTATTACATGCCTTTAAGTTGTAATAAATCAAAGTGACAAATTTACCTTGATAAGAAATGGTCTAGCTCATTGGTATAGCTTCTTCAGATACCATATCTGATGGTTACGTAGACGTGGAAACATCTATTGATCTGTTTGGCCATCTTTTCTTAAAGCTATAGGCTTTTCAGTCCACACACGTCCTGTACAACCCTTCTATGTGTAAAACCATGGTCAATGACACACACACACACACACACACACACACACACACACACACACACACACACACACACACACACACACACACACACACACACACACACACACATACAGGCAGCCACACATGCATTGATTAAGATCGCCTCTAGGGTTGTGAATACAGTTGCACCGCTGACATGGATCAAAGAGAAGATTTTATCCCAAGTGTTGTGGCTATGACCGTGTTTGACCCGCCTATATCAGTCCTCATCAGGACTGAAGGAATTTACATTGTAAATGACCACCGTGAAATCTCCCGTCTCATCTGTCTCAAGTACACAACCTCAGGCTTTCTCCAGCGCCTTGAATCTAATGTGTTTTTCTCATGGATTCTTCACTTCTTTCCACAGTATGGCAACTCAGGAGGACCTCTGGTCAATCTGGTGAGAACTGTACTCTTTAAAGTTTTTATTTTTATGTTAGCCTTTGTATATGTCAGTATTGGTTAGTGCACAGGGTTTCAAGGGTACTCAATGTTAATAGAGAACTGATAGCAGCTGAATTGATGTAGGCATCCACAGATTTGCTAAGTTGTGCCTGTAAAAACATGTCTGCCTGACAGGACGGAGAGGTGATTGGGATCAACACTCTGAAAGTGACAGCTGGGATTTCCTTTGCCATCCCCTCTGACAAGATTCGCCAGTTTCTTGCAGAATCTTATGACAGGCAAGCCAGAGGTAAGTCCTCTGCATGGAATAAAGTCATCGTGCTGTCACGAATTAATAAAATTGTTTTTCAAAAAGCATTAACCACATTAAGGGGTTAGTCCAAACAGCCCATAATACAATGCCTAGATTATGAAGACAAGGCAGAGAGTATCAAGCCAATAGAAACAGGATTAGCTGCCTCAAGCCAAGAAGAGTTTGTTGTAACTGGCCTCATACCATTGCAATGTTATTGTGTCCAGGCAGAGGAACGGCAAAGAATAGATACATTGGAGTGAGAATGATGACACTAACTCCAGCGTAAGTACGCCAGTCTCCTTCTTTCTAAGAAGCCTGCATAATAGGCCACATCTTCACTTTCCAATTATGAACTTTTTTGAAGTTGTTAAATTTGGTCATGTGTGCTTTATTGCAAGCTATAAAGTTGATTTCACTCTCTGGTCAAATAGTTTTCTGTCGAATGAGTGTGTCCACAAAATGGCTCTTCAACATAACCTTCTTGTATAAATTAGAAGAGCACAAAGGCATGACTATTTGTCCTCTGTTCGCCAGCTTGGCCAAGGAGCTCAAAGGACGACAGCGAGACTTCCCTGACATCACTTCCGGGGCGTACGTCATGGAGGTCATCTCCAAGACACCAGCTGCAGTGTACGTGTAATCAATTCATGGTTACGGGGGTTCTGGGAATTGTAAACTTGATGCAAAAGCAGATTTATTTGTCAGGTTTTTTTTTATTTCACATTGATACTGCAAACGTGACCATGTTGTTTCAGCCACTCCTTGTCACGGTATGGGGGATATTGTCTTTGGCTCCGGACGACATGCAGATGTTGCAGATTTATGAGGCATACAGCCGTCATTGCACGCGCATGCGATCCCACACCCCTTCACAGGCACCCACCCACACACACAGACTCAGACACACACACACACACACACACACACACACACACACACACACACACACACACACACACACACACACACACACACACACACACACACTGCACACCAAGAACACAAATCAGCGCCAGACACACACATATGCACACAAGCCTTTACTAAACATATGGGCCCTCATGCACAGCAGTCAAAACACTGCAACACAAGCCTGTCTGCCATGTTTGTTCACCACACAAGAATCCCCTGCCTCTGTGTTTTCTGTGACCACAGTCATGTAATACCAGGAAGAGTAGGTGGGAATGAGAGAAGGACAGAGAGAGAGGACAGAGAAAGAGAAGGAGATAGAGAGAGAAAGAGAGGAAGAGAGTGACTGAAAGAGAGAGAGAGAGAGAGATAGAAAGAGAGTGACCGAAAGAGAGAGAGAGAGAGAAAGAGAGGAAGAAAGTGACAGAAAGAAAGAGAGAGAGAGAGAGACCAAAAGAGAGGGAGAGAGTGGAGAGGCAGAGGGGAGGGGCTGGAGGGTTTGCACTGGGCTGCTGAGGCAGCATTTCCTAAGCCTCTGGAGAAGCTTTTCTGTGGTGTCTCTCTGCGGTATCCTCCACTATCCGCCGGCTCGCGGCCCCTCTCCCTTTCCCCTCGGCCAGGCCGATTAGGCTCGCGAGACGCGCCCAGGCGCCCCTATAGCCCGCCGCTAGCCGTTATGTGTGACGGCGCATGGGCACAAAAGGGGCCAGAGGCACGCTGGGAATGTGTAAGTCTGGGGCAGAAATGTACAGGGAGTCTGAGGTCTCTGATAACATGCGCTTGCCATTAGGGTTTTGGTTCCATCGTAAAGCGACGCGCTGATAACGCTTCCCGAAAAAACACGCTTGCATCAGTGTAACTTGGCCTGACGAATTTCCACTTTCAGTTCTCCACGTGTCCCAGTGCCTCATGTGTCATGATTTTTCTCTCTCTCTCTCTCTTTTCTCTCTCTTTCTCTCTGTCTCTCTCTAGGTCTGTGTAGGAAGGGGTGGTTATTAAGGGGTCTAAGGAACAAAGGGCTCCTTTGCAGACAGAGCTTGCAGTTTGCATATTTTAAATCTCAGAGCCTTGGTTCTCATGGGTCATTGTGCCTGCAAGTTTTTGACATTTGTATTTCACTTTACGATTGATCGTTTCCAGTTTGAGACGTGTTTTAGTAGAACTGCAAAAACTGGTGATTACTGCCCCTCAATGGCTTTTGTTCTGACATATACTGCTGGCAGGGGACTCAGGTCTGCCAGAGACAACACTGGTATACAGAACAGTTCAGGTCAGAGCACAGGTGGTCTGAAAGTCTTCAACCAATTCTGTGGCCCTTGCCACATTTTTCCAATAAATAACTAATTTATCTAATAATAACTCATTTATTTCTGTTTCTCTCTCTTCTTCAGTGGTGGATTGAAAGAGCATGATGTCATCATCTCAATTAACAGCCATCGGATCTCAACCGCCACTGATGTCAGCAGCGCCATCAAGAGGGACACCACGTTACGTATGGTTGTGCGCCGTGGTAATGAGGATGTCATCCTCACAATCATTCCCATGGAGATTGACCCTTGACCTCAGCTCTAATGACCCTGGCGATCAATAGTGTCGCCGCAGCCATGAACTTAAACAGTAAAACTGGTTGTGTCTGAGACCACACCCTATGGAGGCTATGTGGCCAATACACTCTTGCCTCCAATATGACTGGCTTGTATATGCTCCGCCTCCGCCTGTAAGTGGTAGATTGTACCTGGCACCTATGGGGCTGCGTTTTAAGTATTGTCTCTGATACATTGGATCACTTTTTTAATTTTGTGTGCATTAATAAAATTTACTACTGTTTGCTGTCAAACACAAGCCATTTGACCTGTGTTTAAGGATTTTGTTATTGTTACTGTTTTTTTTATAAGTGAGTTCTCTACTATTGCTCAAAAAGACCCAGCCAAACAAAAATAAAGTGCTCTAGAGGAATATAAAAAAAAAATGAGCACTGAATAGCAGTTTTGTACTTTTTTGTAAAAAAAAATAGTTAATGTGCCTTTGTTCTTTAACAGTTGTTATTTACACAGAACACAATAAAAGATTTTTAATAGTGTCCTTTCATTTTGCAAATATTAAATGGCATTTCAGTGATGTCCACGCCAGCATGGGACAAATAACATTAGGCACTGTAAAAGAGAAATAATGATGTGGGAATAAAGAGTTTGCCTGTCTCTTACCCCAGAATCTACTTTGACCTCAGCTTTAACAATATTCTCACAGGCCCTGCAGAAGCTGTAGAAATTCCTCAAGGCTAGACTCAGAAGTGGAGCCACAGCAGTGCATGGTTTCAATTTGGTTTTACTGCTGTCCAATGGACTCTCAGTCAGTCTGGTGTGTGGGTTAGGATGGAGGACTGTGTGTGCTTGTATGTATGTCTGTCAGTGTGTCCCTGTGTGTGTGTTGGAGAGGGGGCTGCAAGTTTAAAGGTGTGTTTGTACTGACTAGTGTTGGTCTGGGTACGTTATCTATCTGTGTCTACGTGTGAGTTTGTTTGTATGCCTGTTTGTGTGTGTGTGTAATGCGCAGTGCACGTGACCACATGCACTTTTGTGTGTGTGTGTGTGTGTGTGTCCATGTTCATATGTCTGAAAGTGTGTTTGTACTGACTAGTGTTTGTCTGGGTGTGTTTTGTATGTATTTTATCTATCTGTGTCTACGTGTGTGTGTTTGTGTGTGTTGACTCATATTGGGACAGGCAGCCTCTGGAAATATGATTCAGCACACACTTCCCCTCTGACACAGGGCTACAGAGCACTCCCTCACTGCCCCCTTCCCCCTCTCTCACCACAGCCACGGCCACTGTTTCAACCCCCTCATCGGGTTACAGGGACCAGCAGACTCTTACTGCACATAAAACCCTCCAGTATAACATGAGGTTCAAGGTCTATGCAGTCTGTAAACGCATTAGGTGGTTGTATACCAGACACCCTTATAGGGCGAGGGGTGTGTGGAGATAATGAAAAATCTGTAGTTGACTATACTATGAGTAGTCATTTTTCTGTTATACAAATGCACAGAATTGCGGGATAATTTTCATAAAATGTGGGGAAACTATGGCAATTACAGAATTTGGTCCTTGGAGTGGGATAGTATACAGACTCACTTTAGAGTTTTATTATTTTTCTTCATACATTCCCATGTTTAATTAATGCACACCCATAGCCAGGAGGACATCAAATTTTTGTATTTGTTATTCCAAATACTACAAGAAACGCAGATAGGCACAATGTGATTGCATTGCGTCCCTCTGCCGCAAATCACACACTAACAATATATTTGGAGGCATCTCTTGACAAGTGACTGCCTCATTGCAATAACATAAAACGTGTAATTTAATTGTGATGCCTGCAAGCATAGGTGCCATTCCAAGACGTGCACTCTACAGCGTGCTTAAAATAAAGATGAACATGCTCAAGAGAAACCAACATCAACAGTATACCCATAAACACACCACACCATCCCACAACATTAGAAGCATATGGTTCTTATAATTGGATACTAACCATAACTTTGTATACATACACATGGGAGTTATTTTAGTGGGGCACTCTCATTTTGTCTTCCGACAAAATGCTTGCTTAAGATCTTTGTTCCAGTGGCAGAATAGGGGTTTAATGGAATGATTTTTGTGAGGCATAATAAGATACATTCATATCTGCTGGGGGCCTACCTGAAAAGCAGTCAGTCGATAATAAAGCAAATACCTATTTGAGTAAATGAATGTCTGAACAATAAACATTCTGTGTTCTAAATGAATCCATAAAGGCTACTACTCGCCTCATTCTGGGAAAGAGCGTACTGACAAGAGACTGCCCCTCAGTGGTGATCAAAGGACAGTGCAGATTGTGTCTTTTCCCCTCTCCCCCCAAGATCTGCTGCAGCATGGTAAAAGGCGTGCTTGGTTAATTAGGGTGTTGTAGGGTTAGCCTTCTTAACACTATGCAAATTGAACGTTAAGTATTTTCAAATTGTCCAAAGAATTTAAAAGTCTTACCAAATGAAACTGATTTCAAGTACTGAATTCATGACATTGGACATTAAGGAACTACTTGTACTATGTACATATGTACATATGTACATATGTTGCATATGTTGTAGTCCAGAAGATCAGACATGAATGACCTCACAGCTCTTAGAGCAGGGTGTCGCCCCGTTTGCAGTGTGAGCTCAAGCTTTGACATGCTGACCTCTGCCAGCAACAGCAGTGGAGCCATCAGTCACACGCAGGACGGTGACCGCGTTAGGTCACTTCTCACCCCCTGCTCAAAGGAGATGGACACTGTTCAACTGAACGCTACACCGGGTCAGATCAACCGGCACCTAGGTGTCAGAGGTGGATTTACCCACCAGGGCTTGAATGCCTGCCAAGCGTTGACTGGAGGTTGTGGCCTGCCATAGCTGTTGTCGCTGCAAAGACTTCAAAGACTTGCAGCTGGCCAGTGAGGAAAAGGCTGTGTTCTGTCCTCCTTCGACTGACATTTGTTGTCTCCAGCAATAAAACACCTACCAACACAGTCTTAATTATGGGGCAATTACTGTGTCCACCTTCGCACCTGGCCTGTGTGAAATGGGCCTTTCAACGGCTTTTATTCTCCCAGGTGGGAATTTCATTTAGCTCAGCTTGGTCACCGCATTCATCAGTCTCAGGCACAACTGTGTTCATGTTCGGCCAGGTATTTAAGGGAATGGTCATTTAAAGGGAACAGTTACAAAAATAGAAAAAAGGGAAACACCTTTAATGAGTCAGAGTGTATTCACTTTCACTTAGTCTGACAGACTAGTCTGTAATGTGGAGGAAGTTGCAAAGCCACCTCAGTGAGTAGGTAATAAAATGTTTTATTGGGTCAGTACTTCCATGCAGACTAAGGAAGTAGCCTATATGGCTGACTAGGGGGCTACTTTTTAGTTCTTGCATGGTATCAAGGGACCTATGTAAAATGTGTTAAACTGAGTTCAACTGAAAGGCTTTTGTTTTGACAAGGTAACTGCAACAGTGCTTGAAGTAGGTAATTGTTTTCTCATTAACTTCAAGGATGTTAGGCACAGGTCATTCTTAGGGCAATGAAGACTCATCACAACCATAAACAAATAGTGCTTTACAGAGAACAGATGCCATCTCCTGACCTCTCTAAACTGAATGCCACTGTACACAGTATGCTTCTGTTCTCTCTGTGTGTGTGTTAAAGTATTATGGTGTTTGAATACAGCTCTGGCTCTGTAAATGAGAATAAAAAATTGTGTCGTAAAATGATTCCAGTCAAATACATTGCAACAGTAGTACGAAAGCGACATTAGGGACATAATTTGATTTGGTGTTGAGGTTAAATGTACTGTAAACAGAACTTAAACACCTTCCAACATGTATCTATCTACATATCAACCTCCTAGGTATCATAGCCCTCTGAGTGAGTATAAGTAAAGAACACATCCAGTATCAGTGTCCAGTATCAATTTGTCTTAAACTCATCACCGTGTGTCAGGTGTGACTTTTCACATCCATGAGAGTTAATTTTTTTCTCTAAATAGGCAAAAGCTGTGATATTTTTGTAACAGAAGACCATGGAGAGATACAAAAGAGAAAGATGATGGCTGTTTATGACACTAAAAACCAAGTCAACAGGAAATATCAAACTGAAGGATATGACTCCCTCTCCAGGTGGGTGTTGGATCTGCATGGAAATATAATTCTGAGTGATAAAAAATATACAATATGTGTTTAACTGTTGGCTTAAACAAGTCATGTATTATTCCAAAGGGTAATACTATGGTGACATGCCTGAATCAGTTAATAATCATAACATGTACCAGCCAAGCGGAAGAGTCCACTGACATGTAATGTAATGATATGTCTGTAATTGCACTGCACCTACTCTGATATTCCTAATATCTAACGAGGCTACTGAATTGGCAATCAATTGCTCATATGTGTGACAGTAAAAAGTTGAATCATCATAACCAAAATAATTCCATAATTCAGTTTCAACTTGAATTCAGTTACAAACAAATAAATGCAAATGATTTAGATTTAGTTTTTCAATGCAATTATTCAAGTTGACTAATTTTGAGCATTAATTATTCATATTAAGTTTTTTAGTGAAACAAATATTATCCCATGTCACAGTCATTGGAGTGATAAACACATTGAAATACTTCCCTTTAGATGTGTTCCTAAGTTGAACAGGAGGGAGAGGAGATGAATAAAGAAGCAAAACAAAAATGCAGGAAGGAGTAGCTGGGCCTGGAAGCGAATAGAGTGTGACATAATGGCAGATGGAATTGAAAAAGCAACGCAGACAGCTTTATGAGACACTGTGAGATGAAACAGACTCAGACGGGCTGAGAAACATCCCGAGGCATGGGAGGATGAGAGGAGGTGAAAGGGAATGAAGAAGGCATCTCAGGAGGCTATGGTAGCCATATTGCCAGAAGGATGCAGGAAATGAAGAGAGATGGAGTGGGGGATGACCAGGAAGAGAGACGGGAGGGAAGGCAGACAGGTGTTTGTGAATAGGAAATCCTTTACCTCCTAGTTTATAAAACTCTACGCATGGATTTGTAAATTACTTTTTTTTTAAACACCTGTATATTTGTGATCTGTTCTCCATGTTAAATAGTAAAAAAATAGTTAATAGTTAAAAAAAAATATTTTTTTTTTAAATGATGAAATAGATTCACACACCCATTAGTATGAACAGTTGAACTGATGGACATGGTTGTACAAGTCATGGCTATACAAGCTGGTCTGCTTTATAATTTGGTTGACATGCATTACAAATCTATTTCCAAGATTCCCTTCCAAGATTCTTGATCCAGTTGTTAATGCCTAATAGGACTCTGCCCCCAGATTGTTGGATGAAATGAGACAGTGACATTCATGATTGGTTTGACTTTCTTGACAAATATAGCTAATATTAATAGAGCAGGCCTGGCCTATTTAAGTCCATCCTATAGTGAATTTAGGCCAATTGTACAAGTTTTAAAACATGATGACTGAGCACACAGTATCTTAAAATCATAGAATTGATTTTAGTCTGACAGAATGATCCAAACCAGGTAGGCTAGGCTACATCATGTGTGCCAGTGCAGTCTGAGAAGGCCTTAACTAAACAGCAATGTGTTATTAGTAGGGCTGTCAAAATAACTGATTAATTTCGATTCATTAATTTGAGAAAAAAATTACTGAGATAACTAAAATAACGCAGATTAATCGATTCCATATGACCTTTGACCTCGAGCCGTTCTAGTTAGTAACCATTACTGTAAAATGAAGGAGAGAGAAGAAAATGTGCTGCCTAGATCATTGATTGGAACATTTACTTTTAAAAAACGGCCTGATGGTGTTGACAAAAATAAAGTGTTGATTAAAATAAAGTCCTCTGCAATGTCTGCAGCAAGGAATTTGCATATCACCGGAGTTTGTCAACTCTAAAGTCGCACATCAATGGAAAGAAATAGTGTTGACATTGAGGGGAGTGTTCATTTATTTTCATTGTGTCCCCTAGGTTATATCTGAGGAATGAAATGCCTTGTATGTGAAAAAAACTTCTTCCCGAAGCACTTTTGAATTTATTTCCTCAGCATATTAGGTCATATCATAGATTATTATGGCCATTATTTGAACAGTGAAAATAATAATAAAAGAGTTTTTCAATTTCAATTATTCAATGATTCATTTGAATTTAAATATTTAAAATACTTTCTCAGCAAAAATTATATATGCGATTAATTTAGATTAATTAATCACAGGGCATGTAATTAATTAGATATTTTTATATATTTAGATATTATTATATATTAGATATTAGAATATTTCTTAAATTCCCCTGGGGATCAATAAAGTATCTATCTATCTAGATTAATTTCTTTAATCGATTGATAGCCCTAGTTATTAGTTGTCAATTGTGAAATTTTTAGCTGCCAAACACCTTATGCTCACAGTAAAGTAGACTGATGTAGTGTGCTCTAGGGTCCAGGGGAAACCCCGTTGTAGTCCGAGGTCACAATTACTTTTCAGGACATCACAGGAACATTTAGCTCTGTTAGAATAGATTGTATTTTAGTTCCAATGACTCTTTGTGCACCATCTGCTCATCATTGTGACAGACAGTGATGTTGTATGTTTAAGTAGGCCCCATAATACTAAAATTATGCTCACCTTGACAGAGTGTTATTTGGCTTATGTCACATAGGCTTTATGTTGAACTTGATAGCATTCTATGGAGAAACAATTTACAAGGATACAAGGATACAAGGAAGTTTATTGTCACATGCATATAGTTACTGGAAGTAAGAAATGCAGTGAAATTATGTCTGGTGTCAGCCTATTTGTGCAAAGTGTGTGTGTGTGGGGGCACCAACAAGGGGGCACAAACAACAATTTTCACTAGCCTATGCATAAAATAGTCAAAATAAAATCCAAACACCATATAAAATGCAAATGCAGTTATGCTAAATTACTAGATACGCCCAACACAACCAAGACATGTAAAAAAAAAACTGTTAAAATCTTCAATAATTTTGACATAATTTCACAGCTTTGAACTAAATCCTTGGTTCACGACCTCGTATACAATACGTAACCCAGGACCCCATGTTTACAGTATGGGGTTTCCTCCAATTGAAACGCGTAATCTTTATGAATGATCCAATCGCATTGGTTTTTGTTGAACATTCGCTTAACATTCTCAAAGGCCATTGGATAGTGCGCGCGATGCCTCAATGTGACGGAAATGGCAGTGAAGGGGTGAGGGAGGGGAGATTTTTAATGGCAGTCACTGGCGCACAAGAATCGAGTCGGTAGAGTCTGCAACAAACAAACATAAATTAAAACAACTGATCTTCGTCAACAAATACTAATCCAGACCTTCAACTTTGTGGGAATTGCAAGATTATATCAACTGGCCCTTTCTTCCCTCGCAGGACTGAGTTTAACGGTTGTTTTGTAAGGCTGCATCGAGGTCGGAGGCCTAACGTTAGCCGGGAGTCAGTGGGGAGAAGCGGCTTCATCGGAGTTGATATTGGTGAGTGTAAGCTGTGGCCTTCCCGACCGCCAAAGAATGCTATATAGGAAAAGAGATAGAATTTGCATTGTCGTTTAATCAAATGCAAAGATAAGTCGGGGAGTGTCTTTGTCTTACGTAGGCCCCCAGTCCCGTGTCGCTATTATTCAACTAGTTGGTGAAATGTAAACAGAATTGCTAGCACATCGAGATAAACATTAGCCAGATAGCTTTATAGCTAAGTAAGCTAACTATCGAATTAGCTAGCCTGCTCACAGCTGTCAGGTCTAACTCTGTGGAAGGTATCTGCAATTGGTAAAGGAATTACCGGCTCTGGTAATTATAAGATGTTTGTAAATGCCTCATGCGAATGAGTTGAATTGTGATGCTGTAAACATTGGCGACCAGTGTTAGTTTGCCCGCTACTAGCCGACTAACTTTGTATCAGAGTTGAAAGTAGGCTAACGTTAGTATTGGACAAGTTGTCCAGAATTGTGTTGATTGTGTAATCGGAATGGGATATTACGTTGTCTATAACGTGTGGACTATAATGTGTGAGTTTGTTTATTTTTGTCACACAATCCGAATATCAGTGCACTAATAGTAGCATCTATATGGTAACGTTTTTTTTTTTTTTTAGCAACATAACAGTTATTTTATGACATTGTCATGCACTGTCCATAATCCAGTATGGTCATACTGTGCTGCATGCCATGTTCACATTATCTCCTCACGTTCGTTTGCAGAGAATATGTAACAGACGTCAACATGACATCCAGATTTGGTAAAACATACAGTCGGAAGGGCGGAGAAGCCAACTCCAAGTTTGATGAGGTCTTTTCAAATAAGAAGGCCACTCTGAGCACAAAATGGGGAGAGACCACCTATAAGGCTCAGCTGGCCTCCAAAAGGCCCCTGATCAAACAACAAGAGCTTCCAGAAATCTCCAAGAGACCCAGGGTGGAAGAGGATGATGGTTCTGATGACCCATTCGGGTTTGACAGTGATGATGAGTCAAAAGCAGTCACCTCCATAGGCACACCTCAGCCAGGCAATGGATCTGGACAGGACCAGGTTGCTATGGTCACAGAAAAGCCTCAGGCGAAGAGTTCATTCATAAGAAGTTCGCCATCATCAGATTCAGAGAGCTCCAAAGCAGGTGAGGCTCATGCACACACAGACATTCTGTCATCTCCATGATTTAGTTTTTTACAATGTCGAGTGGAGTTCAGTTAATATATGCTCATACAAATGAACTGCCACATCTTTTATAGCTGAAACCATTTGCATTTGTACAGAGAAAATGAAACAAAATAGGCCCCTTTGTGGTAATTAGTCATGGCCAGATCTGGTGTTTATAGGTTTTTTAGTATAGGCATTTCTCCAATATCATTTGCTAGTTCCACAGCTACGGTCAGTCACAGAGAGTGGATATTTTCTTCTCGGTGCATTTTATATCGAAAGCTTAATATGTTGTGCAATGTTTTTTGATTGCTTCACTCACTTCCTAACTACCCCATGATGTATGGAGTAAGGCTGGAACAAGGGTGGATAAGTTATTTAGAGAACTTAGCATACAGTAGTTGAATGCTACCATGCCAGATGTATTTTCTTATGAGATAGCAGGTGCCCACTGCCCACAGTTTTCATTGCAGTGTCCAAAATGAAAGCAGCAGTCAGGTGTGCTGAGTCACATCTCTCCAGTGATGAAGACCTGTCTGATGGGCCTGGAGGTGTAAGCAGCACACTTGGTTTTGGAAATGGCAGTGATTCAGTGGCCTGTCTGCTCTCTCTGCCCTACTGCAGGCATCCATCAATTCCTACCTGTCAAAAGAAAGAACACTTGTCGTCTGTGCAAGAGGGGAGAGAACGGGAAGCGTATAGTGGCATTCAAAAAGCTCCTCTGAGTGATTTTGCTTTGTTTTGAACATTTTGAAAGAGAGCTTCCTGTTGGAATGTTCACCACTTACTAGCCTATTTACTAAAATGTGATGATAATATGGAGTAAACTGTCACACTACCACTTCTGATCCAAACAATTAAACAAATAGATTATTTATTTCTCATCAGGAAGGGGAAATACACTTGCCAGATGATGACCTTTTGTTTTTTTACATGTAAGGATGAGCTTGCATCAGATAGCTTAGCTCTTGCACTGGTAAAAGCACTGGTCTGCTTGTGCGAGGTCTGTGCTGAGAATAGCATCAGTGCCAGACCTCAGATGGTCTGCTGCTGACAGCCCTCTCCATACATCACTTGCTCTGCCGCATAACTTTCAGCTGTCCAAAACATTGACCATCAACCCAGGACATTGCTTCAGCAGCTGCTAAGAACATTTTTTGTTTTTACAAAAATCCAACACCCAAGTCCTAGAGGTGCACTAAAAAGTTCAACACACTCACTTCAAGTGATGGGTATGATGATGACGAAGTAAAACAGTCAAAACACGGCCAAACTGCACAAGGTTACCTCGAGAGTTTTTTTTTTTTTTAAGGATGATTACCTTGATGGAAATAGGTCTCTGTAATTTGCCCAAATATAATTTGTAGGCTTTAAATTCGATTGAACTTTCCTGCTGATTGACCCCACATGCCCTGTCGAGACCGAGGAATCAGTGACCTGTTTACACTGTATCTAATGAGGTGCGACTCTTGAACAGTAGAAGTGTTTTCCGGCTCATAATGGCCTTGCTGGAATGGCTGCTCTGTTCAGATTTAGATTCAAGTGACTTACATAAGGCACTTTCAGGAGAAAGTTGGGGAGGAAGGAGTTAGGAGCTATCCTGGATTGTGCTGCACTCCACTAATGGGCCTTGGGTGTTTACGTAACACTGTCTTCCAATTTTACCTCTCTCTCGTAGACAAGCCGCTGCAGACAACAGTAAACATAAGCTCCTGGTCGAAAAGTGCAAAGCCTGCCTCTCAGTTCACCTCCCTGAAGCCTCTGCCCAAGGACCCCTCAGACGGATGGAACTCGGAGGGCAGCCAGCGATCATCGTCCCCGGGGGAGGACTCGCTGCAGGGCCGCGACGACAGCGGGGAGAGCGAAGGCCCCAGCGGGGTGGCCCAGGAGCAGGGTGACGGAGCCGGGATGCCCCCGCAGCCCGAACCCCTGGACTTCGACCAGCTGCCTCTGCTCAAGTCGACGACCAACCGGACGTACCACCGGCCCAAGAGGCACAAGGACCTGGGGCAGGGGGCTCAAGCTGCCCCTGTGAAGGACAGCAAGCCCGCTCCTGCCCCTGCCCCGGCCAACCCTAGCAGCAGTGGCGTGTCGGCGCCCCCTAGCGCCCCACAGCAGAAAGCTGCGGGAAGAGGCAGGGTGCGGGACTACACGGTGTTGCACCCTTCATGCGTGTCTGTGTGCAATGTCACCATCCAGGACGCCATCGAGCGTACATCCGACGAGCTCACCAGCACTGCCGCACCCACTGACCTCGGAGAGGCCGGCACATTCAGAAGAAAGACCGATGCTGCACCTGCCAAGCCCACCAGGTAGAGAGGGGGGCATGGAAACACAGACACAGACACATGTCGCTGTGGAATAGGAATGCATATATTTCTTGCTTATATGCATACTTATACATATAGAGTATCCGTATAACTTGCAAGTAGAAGCACGTACATACCAATCCACTGAGATGCAGATACAGAGCTGTGGCTATTAAATAATGATATTAATGCAGTAATTTGATTGGAATGATGAAAACTAATCGCTGAGTTAGCTCCTATATATATAATATAATATAATAATGCTCTCATTAGTGAATATGCACTGTACAACACCACAAGTGGCACTACGTTTGCCACTATTAGTATTCACAGCCACAAAAGAAAACAAATTAGACTCTTCACGGTCTCCTGAAAAAAACTCAGATGGGCTGAAGTATGAGTTGAGTATATATTATCATTGCTTGTGGACAGCTACTCAACCCGCTTAACACCTCACCATGTTCTCTTCAGGTTCAGGCCCACTCAGAGCAAGTCCAAGAAGGAGACCAAGCTGGAGTTCTTTGGCTTCGAGGAGAACGAGGGCCAGGAGGCGTCCGGTGAGGCCACGGCGTCCGGCAGCACCAGCTACAAGATCAAGTACTTTGGCTTTGACGAGCTGAGCGAGAGCGACAGCGACGACGATGACGACGTCGCCGCGTCCAAGAAGGCCCGCAAGGCGGCCAGCGCCCAGGCGGCCGCAGCAGCCATGTCCTTCAGCGCCGACAGCCCGCAGATGAGCGACTCACAGGACAGCCAGTCCAGCACTAACACAGGTCTGACCACTCACGCTTAAACTGAATGTGTGCCTTTGTTTAGTGGTAATAAATCTCCTCATGACCATACTGTGGATATATGACAGAATTGTCTGCTTTATGTTGTCGATGTCATCATCAACACCACTTGCCAAAACTGACTACTTAAAGGAGAATTCCAGTGTGATATTGACCTAAAGTGTGTTGAAACATGATACCGAGTGTGAACGTATGTCTCATAGCTTATCTCGGCTTGTCCCCTGCACTCGGAAAGTTGGCGCTAGTTAGCCGATGCTACCAACAGTTTTTTGATGGGGGTGCCTTGGGCATCAGCCTAGCCATGCAAATAAATCACTGTTTTACACCATTTACGAGGCTCAAAGTAGCTCCATACTTTATTGGTAGACTTTCGAGGGCCTTGACATTTAAAACGAGACATTGAGAACTTTGAAAAAGCACTGGTAGTTTATAATTCTGTGGAAATGCATGGATTCCATTTGCTTCCAGTAGCAGCAACTGGAATCCATGCATTTCCACAGAATTATTTTTGGAATCTGATCCCTTATCATACCTGTTCATTCGTACTCGCTGCTCGACTTACCGTGACTAAATTCAAGATGGCTGTGAACGGTAAACTTCCTCAAGGTACTGTCTGTATAAATTGTCGAAAAATTTGATGGCACCACCGATGCTGTTGGTAGCATCGGCTAACTAGCGCCAGATTTCTGAGTGCAGGGGACAAGCCGAGATGAGCTATGAGACATACGTTCACACTCGGTATCATGTTTCAACACACTTTAGGTCAATATCACACCGGAATTCTCCTTTAATGTCAGGTAAGATGTACGCATTAACGCCATTAAGCCAGTCAGTTTTGACAAGTGAAGGTGATTTCTGATGTTGATGCTGGAGTTGCTCTCTGCATGTTGCTCTTGATGTATATGAAGGTCTTTTAAGTTATCAAACACAACCACTCTCAGCATTCTACTGACTGGCTGGATAACACTTGTTTTCTCCTCCACCTCAGACTCCCTCGAGTTCCCTGACGAGTCCATATTGGCAGGCTCCGAGGGCCACAAGACCCAGCAGGGCAAACAGTCCGACAAGTCCAAGGACATCGGTCGCAAGATCTTCAAGAAGGTACGATGGCGGCAACTTCCCTCAGCAGGCATTCTCTGCTAAGCTTTATACAAAGAGCCCTCTAATGTGCCATCATTATGTTCATCATCACATGCAGATAACACAATCTCTGTGCTCCCTAAAGCACATATTCAACTAGACAGCACTATCACTGAATATAACTGGAATATAGCAGATTCTACCCAAAACTCAGTTCATTGAAGCTCAGTCCAGAGCCTGGTGTAGCATTATACCCATTATGGCATTATTTGTGAGGGAATTGTCCATTTTTAGGTCCAGAATGGCTCATTGCACTTAGCGAGCGCCTACACCTGTTTAATAAATAAGGATTTTGGCTTTTGGAGATGCATAATCTTCCTGGTTATATCACATCCGGCCTTATGTTATATCATCCATGGCCCTCGGAAGTGAGTGCAGCTCTATGCGTTGTCGTCGACTCACTGGGAGGCGAGCAGGCAGGCCAGCGAGTCTGTGGGCTTCTTGGCATCTGCCGTTCCCAGAACCTCCCTGCTGCTCGTGCTAGCTGCTGTGACTTGGCCTGGATTCTCCTCACAGCCTTGTTTCGCACAGGTCTCAGCTATGGCTGGAGTGCAAAGAGAACTCTCTCTCTTTTTTCTTTCTTTCTTTCCCTCACTCCTTCGCTCTTTTTTTCTGTATAGCAGTTTGTCTTGGTATCAGATAGATAGATAGATAGATAGATAGATAGATACTTTATTGATCCCCAAGGGGAAATTCAAGGTATCTGTCTAACTCTTCCTCCCTCTCTTTTCTCTTTTCCTGATCACTGCCACAGGCAGGTTATTTTAGCTTAGTCTCTGCAGTTACTCTAGAATCTCTGGTCAATGTGGATGCGAGCCCAAACCAGGCTCCTATAAAACTGCATTGATTTTGCATCTCATCATCTCATTGCAGCCTGGCATGTGTTGCTTTCAGACCTTAATATGAGGCCAAGGATATGGGTTAGGTTGGAGTTGGGGGATGCTACGAAAACACAGTGGATTTACCTTCAGAACTTTATTCGTATAGTTTTGTGTACATCGATTTTGACTACAATTTGTAATGTAATCTTATCACATTGTGACCATTTGTAATGTAATCTTATCACATTGTTACTTGTCTCTTTCAGTCTCCTGCGAAAGCTGTGTACAACGCCAGACACTGGAATGAGCCTGAGGAACTGCCTCCGCCCGCTCCCACCCGCACCATCTCTGCCCCAGTAAGTGCCCCGTTGCATCGCTTCTCCCACATGTCCACATCCACATGGGATCATTTGTGAAGTGACCACTGTGTACCTATACTATGTCTGTCTCAAGTATTACTCTGGTAGACCCAGAAACTGATGCGCTGTTCTGTCTTTACTGTTGTGCTCATCCCATCACCTAAGCATTTGCTTTAATAGTGAACACTCTGTTTGTTGGCATCTTTGCTGAAATGTGATTTTGTCCAGTGTAAGGTATGGTAATATTTGTTTTGCTCTTTCCTGGATTATGGCATAACTTGTGGATTTTGTGTACTTCGACAATTCTCAATATGGATGGGAACCAGACATAGAGAAGACGCTTTTAGTCTGCTATGGATTGGATATTACTACACTCTTTCCAACAGAAATGCTTGTTGTGGAGTTCACACACACACACACACACACACACACACACACTCTTATATTTGCCTCTAATTCGAGATGAGCCGATGCCAAGGCGAAGCTGGGTGGCAGAGCGGGGAATTTATAGATGTTTGCACTGATGAGAAATTTGTTTACAGCCGCAGTGGGCAGCAATATAGAGTCCAGTCTCAGAAAAATAAATAAATAGACCTCTCTTCTGCAATTTTATCCAGCTGTCAGCCAAAATGAAAATATTTCCCCCTCCTCCTGGTTTATATTTCATTCTCTCTCTCTCTCTCTCTGGGTTTGTCTCCCTCCTTGTAGGCTAGCTTATCAAGCAGCAGCGGCAGCAGCAGCAGTGGTAGCGGTAGCAGCAGCAGCAGCAGCAGCAGCAGCAAAGAGACCAACTCTCACAAAGATGATGGGGTCTTCAAAGCCCCTCCCCCACCACCTAAGGTCATCAAGTCGGTCACCATCCCCACCCAGCCCTATCAGGACATTGTCACGGCGCTCAAATGCAGGAAGGAGCACAAGGAGGTGAGCAGCATTCTGGGACATGTAGCCTCTATCCTCTACTCCCCCCCCCCCCCACCCCCAATACAACCCCCCTATTCCAGCTAAGCTGCTTATAGAGTGTAGTTGGTCAAGCGCATCATAGTGATCTCCCAGCCTGGTGCTAATCTGCCCTGCTCCTAACTGTTAGCGTAGCTTAGCACATCCCGGTGAGCCACGCCAGCTTTAGCGGCGGTGGCGGTAATGTGTTAGCTGTTGATGTGCTGATGGCACCACCAGTGTAGCGTGCCAGGGCTGGAGTCTGGCCCGCCTGTGATGACTCGGCTGTTCATAGGGCTGACGTGATTAGCACTGAGTCGCCTCCCAGCGCTGCACTATTGATTAGCTCCTTATTAGCACAGTCAGCGTGCTGTAACACGCGCTGGCCCTGGTACATGCCCAGCCATTTGTGTGAATTGTTCCCTCCTGCTGTTTATCTTTTATTGTAACCGTTTTCTCTCCGTCTGTTTTTATGTTTGTTTTATGCTGTTTATCCTCTTTTTCATTCTCTCTCTCCATCCTCTCTGTGGTGTTTGTAGCTGTATACAGTGGTTCACAATGTGAAGCACTTTAATGACGTGGTGGAGTTTGGGGAGAATCAGGAGTTCACCGACGACTTTGAGTACCTGGAGACGGGTCTGAAGAGTGGGCAACCCCTCAACACACGATGCCTTAGGTGAATATACACACACACACACACACACACACACACACACACACACACACAATATCACAAGTCATACACATGTCCACTCTCATAAGCACATGTGCACAGATTTCCACTTTGTTTTGGCTGAGATAGAGTAGTCGTTAGGTAACGGGAAGGTTGCTAATTCAATCCCAGGCCTTGTGTTGGAAGTGTCCTTGAGCAAGACACTGTGTGAATTGGTACATGTTTAAAGCACTAAAAGAACCTTGAGTGCTCTGATAAGTACAACTCACAAATGCAGTCTGTTTACTGTTACAATGTGCTCTATGACAGTTGATGGTTTGTTGATGTAGTTTGTAATGAAATAATGTTAGAATAAACACTGTGCTTGTCTGGTCCTGCATCATTCTCTCAGTCAAGCTGCCAGAAGCCCTGAGGGCTCCTTAGATGATTGTTCCTTTCCACATATCTGCCTTTCAAGCTGTCAGAGATGGAGGAATAAGACGGTTAACTTGATCTACTCCTACCATGACGTTTGCAAATTCACCCAGCTCACATGAAATAACCCATTGCAGCATTATATACTACTATGGCACTTTTACAGATCAGATCAGAGTACTTAATATACTGCCTGTATTTAATTTGCTGTTGGTAAGTGACCAACCAGAGCTACACACAGTATGCAAAAACACCATGAACGCATATTATAATTTCTGCTTACAACAGTGTAGCCCTAGATCATTTACGTCGGCAGTATAAGCTCTGAACAGATCTTACCTACAAAATATAAATCAAGCTTAAGTTCATTTCTGTTGCGTCAGTCTCTAAATATTGAACTTGTAGATCGCCAGTAAACAGTAGATTAATTACACTTTAAATAATTAATTAATATACTCTTGGTCCAGCAATGTTGGTGAGTTTAATTTAATTTACGAACATGCATAATCGACAGGTTTTACGTATTGACATGACCTGTTACCCTGAGGCTGATATATTAAAAAGGGAAATTATTTTCAAGCCATCTTTTATCTTGAGTTCAGGTAGAGAGAGACAAAACAGATTAAAATTGAGAATTGTTTACAACACTGGAAGAAAAAATGATATTTAAGTCTTTAGCCACATCGCCTATCCCTACATAAAACACACACACACACACACAAGCAAATAAACACACACAGACTCACTCTACATATGCTGCCATCGCTTAATGAGAACACACAGTTTCTACAAACATACTGCCTGAGGTCAGAGAAACCCCTCATGCACTTAAGGTTTTAGCCCTTCGCTAAAAAGAACAAAATGCAACACACACACACACACACACGTGTAAGTCTTGTTTAGACCCACGGGGCCATATTGATCTATGATTTACACTTCACTTACTCTGAAATTCACATGCACTCATGTTCAAAGATGAGGTGAAGTGCCTTGGGTTACATGCCTCGGAGATAGCAAGCACAAAGCACAGTTGGATGCATCCACACAGAAAGCAAGCCTGTTTGCTGTTCTCTGGTTAACCCCCTCCATCATCTCCTTGCAGTATCATCAGCCTGGCCACCAGGTGCGCATTGCCCGGCTTTCGAATGCACCTGAGGGCGAGAGGAAAGGTAGCATCAGTCTTCAAGATGCTCAATGACGCACCACAACATCCAGTGAGTACAGCTCAGCTCAGTTTCTCTCCTCCCTCCACTCTCTTTCTGCCATCCCATCCATCTCTCTCCTCCCCTTAAACATGTAGGCTAATATTACCATAACCTTTAGCTGCTCTTAGGAGGAGGTCCTTTTAAATGTTATAACAGTGGTTAATATACACTGCATTATAAATGCGTTATTTCTCAGTGGTTTGACATTATCATCTTGGCTTTTTCTTGTCTTCATGTCTCTTTTTTCCTCGTCTCTCTCTCTGACGTCTTTCTCTCTTGGTCTCTCTGTCTCTGTGTCTCAGAACCTAGCGCTGTGTACGGCGTCCCTGATGTACATCCTGAGTCGGGACCGCTTGAACATGGACCTTGACCGGGCTTGCCTGGAGCTGATGATCCGGCTGCTGGAACTGGAGCAGGACAACACAGTGGACGACCAGCTGACGGCCAAGGAGATGAGCAAGGTCAAGGAGAAGATCCGCAAGCTCTGCGAGACCGTCCACAACAAACATCTGGACCTGGAGAACATCACGGTCGGTTCACCTTCATAGTTCTGTAAATAGCAGTTTTGCTCCTTTGCACTTTAAAGTGCAAATGTTTGACATGGTAAATTTTGAAGTGGTGATGAAGTTGGTTTTTGGTATTTTTTTCAAATTCAATTTAAATTATCTGTTTAATTAAAAAGTACAAGTGCTTAAATTAATCATTTAATTAAAATTGTCAAGTGTGTGAATTCAATTTAGATTCATTTGAAAAGCCATGTTAATGAGCAGTGTTGCCTATTTGGTGTTTGCTGTTGGCCTAGTTATATTTGGTCTGGTATTTTCTAGTAGCTTTAGGCAAAAAAAAACTTTGGAGACGCACAATCTCTGTGAACACCCTGTCATATGCCGATCTCTCTGCAGTCGGGCCATCTCGCCATGGAGACGCTGCTGTCACTCACCTCTAAGAGGGCAGGAGATTGGTTCAAAGAGGAGCTTCGCCTACTGGGGGGGCTGGACCACATTGTGGATAAAGGTTAGGCGTGTGTGTGTGTGTGTGTGTGTCAGACACAGACACAACCCAAAGGTATTGTGGTTAGATTTGATGGGATGGCAAGCTCTGATCTTGCCAGCTTTCTTTTTCTTTCCCTCTCCTTCTCCCTCCCTCTCTCTCTCTCTCTCTCTCTCTCTCTCCCCCCTCTCTCTGTCTGTCTCATATGTGCAGTAAAAGAATGTGTGCTGAGCTTGAGTCAGGAGGAGGACAAGGAGATGCTGGTGGCCTCCCTGTGGGGTGCAGAGAGGTGTCTTCGTGTGCTGGAGAGTGTGAGTGTTGCCCAGCAGGACATGCACATGTACACACACACACACACACACACACACACACTCTTACACCTACAGAAAATCCCAACCACACATTTTCTTCCCTATCTCATTTTCAGTCTGTTTCAATCTTTCATGCAAAGAGCAGTAACAGAAATGGAACAGGACAGCTGTGTGTGTGTATGTGTGTGTGTGTGTGTGTGTGTGTGTGTGTGTGTGTGTGTGTGTACGAGCACGGCCTTATGCAGCCTTTCTGCTAGTGCTCATTGAAATTATGTAAGTTTATTTTGCAGTTGCTGTCTTTTAATGATTTCATTACACAGCTCAACAGAACTGTTTTGTGTGTGTGTGTGTTTGATCGACTGCTGCTGCCACTGCAGAAGCCTCAGTGTCCTTCTCGACTGATTTTCTCTCCCCGCCCCTGCAGGTGACGGTACACAACCCGGAGAACCAGGCCTACCTGATCGCCTACAAAGACTCACAGCTCATAGTGTCCGCAGCACGGTGAGTGACTGGTTGATGGGACAGGTCCTTTTTGATTAGTTTTGTTCCTTATTCTTTTGTTCTCTCTGTGTGTGTGTGTGTGTGTGTGTGTGTGTGTGTGTGTGTGTGTGTGTGTGTGTGTGTGTGTGCGAGAAAGGAGAGAAGCAACAGCTCCCCCTGTTGTTGTAGCAGTGGTATGACGTCTGTATGTGTGGATGTGTGTAGAGGAGAATTTGTTTGTGTAGCAGCCAGGGTTTCTCTGAGTGCAAACAGATGACTCCGAGGTCTAGTCGGGACGTGCTGTCTGTCCCCCTGTGGGTTGCCTGTGTGTGTGTCGGTGTGTGAGGTGAGAGGGAGGGAGAGAGGGAAAAATGTTTATTTCTCTAAGGCCTGTGACGTGTAAAAGTAATGGGTCACATATGTGTCTACTGCGGTAGAGGCATGCATCACTGTGTGTAGTCGTGACTGTTCGTTCTGTGTGTGTGTGTGTGTGTGTGTGTGTGTGTGTGTGTGTGTGTGTGTCACAGGGGCCTGAGGTACTGCGAGGACATGATCCAGCGCTACAGCCGGGAGGTCAACAGTTCTGTCGTCGCCTCGGGCTCAGCTCTGCCACACTGTAGCCATAGCAACGTGGGCAAAGCTGTGGAGGACTGCATGAGAGCGGTGATTGGCGTGCTGCTTAACCTCACGCACGACAACGGTGAGAACACCAACACACACACACACACTTCTTGCCTGAAGAAGACCCAGCAGGGGCGAAACGTTGCCTGTTGTGCATTAAATATATGGGAGTCAAAAGCAGTGTTGCGGACATTATATTTTTTTCAATTGAACATACTGTATGTCACATTGACACTTCTCAACATGCCATGTAGTTGCATATAGCATCCCACCCCACAGATTGTTTTGAACCTCTCACCACTGTGCTGGGTAAACAGATATGTATTAATACACAAAACAGAAATGTGCTCTCCCTCTTCTTGTGCAACAGTTGCAATTACCAATTGCAATACTCCAAAATCAAAAGAAAGGTCTCTTTCCATGATTACCTAATCAAGGTAATATTACCTTGATTACCTTAGGGTTACCTCTATCGCTACTTAGGGTAATATTATAAAGAAACAAAAGTTCTTGGAAGAGACCTTTTGATTTTAAACAAATATGTTCCCTATAATGAGTAGCTCCTATATACGACTAGCTATTCATTAGCTAATTGCAAATGTGATCAATTGATATTAATTGGTAATTAGGAAACTGTTAACAATCTGATTATTTAAGAAAAATAAATGTCTGTTTGAAATCAAATGGATTTAATTTATAATGTATTTTCCGGCCACTGGTGGAAATTTTGGCACTGTTCCATATTAGCCATTGGAAACTGGTACCAATAATTCAAGCCACTGACTAATGGACTAGAACAGGGGTCTCAAACTCAAATGAGCTGGGGGCCAATGTCATCTGATTGGAGGGCCACGTCAGTGTTAAAGAATAACACAAAAAAAAAGAACGGCTATTTCCTAAAATGCAAGGTTTTTTTTTTTTTTTCAAATACTGTATTTTCAAACACAAGACTACAAACAGAAAGTGCAAGTCTTTTTATATATTTTTAGACACCTGTGCTAGCAACCTTAGCTTATAAATAACATAATGATAAAATAAATATTAATACAAATTATAAAAACAAACATAAAAACATGTAGGCCTATGTGTGTGTTTCACACCAAATAAAAATATGTTCCTCCTAACTTTTTTAAACCTGGCAAACTAGGCATCAGGGTTAAGAAAGCAACACCATTGGATTTGTATATCAACATTTTAAAAGGCCATGGCTTTAAAGTAGTCAGAGATAAGTCCTACTGTAAATGTAAAAATCTTTGAGTATAAACAAAAGTTTATGAAGGGGATACATTTACCCATCTAATTTGCCACTGAATGGCAAGCACCTCAAATTATGCACCTTTCAGTAAATACTGGATGTTGAGCATATTTGGAGGTTTACTTTCTTTTTTATTACATTACCCACATAACAAATTAACAGGAAAACAGTAGGCCTAAGATGTATACCAACAATAGTAAACTATAATTAGCCTATAACCACAAGGCCTACAATAAAGTATCCTGGTCAAATCAGTTCAAATATGATTTAGGGCTGAATCAAATCAAATCAGCCCTATTTCTACTACCCCTGCTGTCTGTAGGCTACCCATGTCCATTACAGACACTATCATCACGATGACGACTGCAACCTCCAAGCTATGTTGGGCAGAGGGTAGAAATAAATAATATAATATAATTATATAATATAATATTTTATTATAAATAAAATAAGCATGGTATGCTTAGTGGACACTGTCGTATACACGCAAAGACGCACCTCCATTCACAGACTCACCGTGACTTTATCACTGTCAATAGAAGGTCGATCATAATCTCCAAAAGCTAGATATTCTCCTTCAGAATCAGAATAGGTGAATAACATAGCCTACCCAAGACCATCACACGTGAACGTTTTTCAGCATTTGGTGTAGGCTAGGGGTGTGAATCTCTCATGTAAAAGACGATACGATTTGCATCTAGATACATGGGCACGATTCGATACAAGAAAAGATACATGTTCATAAAAAACGATTCGATGCAGTTCAAGAATGGAAAGCATTCTGAAAGATTTTTTATCATTTGCTCAAGGTGCACATTAATTTTATATTATTAGTTATCATGGTCATGGTTGTCAATTAGGCAAAAAAAATGTGTGAATATGATTATTTAAACTGAGGTTTGTTTCATATACTGTATTGAAATGAAAAAAGAATAGTCTACATTTCAGTCAAACACAGCAGCCAAATCAACATTTTTTTATAGACTTTATAGATTTTATAGTTATGTCTGATTGTTTTCATGGAGCTGTAGCCTTGTTGAGGTTAGACAATACCGAAATAAAATAAAACAGTGCTTAAGACACTCTTGGCCTTTTCTCATATAGCCTACAAGAATAAAATAGGCCTACATATCAATGAACTCTCTGGGTTTATTTTAATGCCACAAGTCTGAGTGAATATGAACAAAATAATTGGCTAATAATTTGTGCATCGTTTTAGCAAGGGCCAAATTATTATTTAACATTAAGGAAATCCCTTCATCAAACGTAAGGCTATACTCTACAGACTATCGTTGCTGTTTAGTGTTTAATTTTGCGCTGGATTTTGAAAAACAAAAGAGTAAAAACTGTAAAACAAACGACCCGAGTCGCGAGTTGTCCGATGCTTAAGTTGCAGTAAATTTATGGGTAATGAGGTCATTTGACAACTTTGGGCAATGAATGTAGCCAAAAGCGAACTGCATTACCCACAATTCCGTTTTACGTATAGTTTCAAAACCGGACGTGGGATGAGCGCTGTTTGTAACGTAAAATGAGAGTCTGAGCGAGCAGAAAAGGTTGTGAACCGATTAATTAACAAATAAATCGATATAACGACTGGTTCATTTCAGTTTTATTCGATCACGGGCTTCACGTGACGATGTAGCCGTATCTTACGCATTAACAACGGATACCGATACGTATCGGTTCATCTTTACACCCCTAATGTAGGCCTATTTCTGCTTCAATTTGTGCAAAACTATGGCCTGCATCGCTTCCGCGTCATAACAAACAAATGTACGTCTTTGTGTTTCTCGCGTGTAATACAAGTATTTCCTGAAAGCTTTGCGTAGCGATTTTGGGTTTGAATCAAGCTCTGGATGTCTAGCAAATAGTGGAGGAGAGTACAAATGAGATTTGTCACCGTACTTGGATCTATCGTCTATTTTAATTAGTATTGTTGTTTGTCGCAATTAAAAATACCCTCAAGGGCCAGATTACATTATTATTTTGACATAGGTTGCAGGCTGGAATTGGGCCGGACGCGGGCCGGATTTGGCCCGTGGGCCGGGAGTTTGAGACCCCTGGACTAGAATGTTTCTTTACACCCCTGCTCACAGCAGGCTATTCACTTGTTATTCTCATGTTATCAGCACCTTACTTAAACAATTGTAACTATTTGCGTCCCTCTCTCGCTCTCCCCCCTTCTTTCCTTGTGTGTGTGTGTGTGTGTGTGTGTGTGTGTGTGTGTGTCTCAGAATGGGGAAGCACAAAGGCCGGTGAGCAGGAGGAGCTGTTGGAGACGGCGCTCAACTGTGTGCTGCGGGTGCCGCGCTACCTACCTCAGGAACAGAGATTTGACATCCGAGTGCTGGTAAGCAGCTGACCGCCCCCATCCCGTCCCGTCCCGCCGCTCCCATCTTTTCACCCGAGTCTGACTCTCCCGCTCTCTCTTTCTTTCATCGTTCTCTCCATCTCTCATCCGTCTTGAGTTTTTCTCTGTTTAGACACTTGGTATACAGTTGGAATGTACAATAATGCTCTGACGTGTGACAATGTCCGTTGACTTCTCTGTGTTGCTGTCTTTTCTGTCGGTCTCATGGTGTTTGTAGTGCCAGTGCAGTATGAGCATGTGTAATGAATGCGTTTTGGCTTTCTGAGTGGCAGTATGTGTTTGTGTGTGTGTTTGTTTGTGGGTCCTTATCACCTTGCTTAAAATTTGAGTGTGTGTGAGAGAGAGAGAGAGAGAATTATGGCAAAGGTGAGAGTCCTCAACTCCTTGTTCAAAGTGTGTGTGAGGGAGAGAGATAGCGATAGTGTGTGTGTGTGTGTGTGTGTGTGTGTGTGTGTGTGTGTGTGTGTTTGAGAGAGTCCTCAACTCCTTGTTCAAAGTATGTTTGTGTGCTGCTGTGTACAGGGTCTGGGTCTACTGATAAACCTGGTGGAGTACAGCTCCAGGAACCGCCACTCTCTGATGGAGATGCATCTGGAGGTGGAGCTGGAGATGGTGGCCCTCCCAGAGCCAGAGAAGGGTGGAGAGAAGGAAGCAGGAGACAAGACAACAAAGATGGATGAGCAGACACAGCCAGAAAAAAGGCCTGCCTCAGGCGCGCTGGCTGCACTGGTTCATGTAGGTTGTGTGTGTGTGTGTGTGTGTGTCTGTGTGTGTCTCTGTCTGTCTGTGCGTCAGAAAAGGAAATCTTAATGCTTAAATCTTTTCCCAAATTCACATGGCATTGTAGGTGACATCCATTTATTGTTTGAACAAATGCAGTTTGAATTTTAAAGCGAGGACATTTTTAGGACATCATTTTTGAATGCCTCTGTTAGTGCATCCACTTTTTACATAGATAATGGGAACTGAGTTGGTAAGAGTGTGCTTGTGTCCACACAGTTATTCCTGGAACGGGAGAGGGCAGCCATACTGGCCGAGGCGCAGACTGATGAGGTCATAATCGAGGCGCCGAAGCCTCAGGACCAGAGTGGAGAGTGGCAGGAGACGTCGGGGGAGATCCAGTGGGTGGCCTCCGAGAACAACGACAACGACAAAGGACAAGGACAAGAAGGAGGAAGAGGAGGAAGAGCTAGAGCTTCAACAAAGGTAGCACTTGTGTGGCATTGGATGGGCTACATTTGTGTGTGTTTGTGTGTGTGTGTGTGTGTGTGTGTGCGTGTGTGTGCGTGCTTGCTGGTGTGCATGCGTGAGTGTGCTTTTTTGTGTGTTCAAGTGTATATGTATATGTGAGTGTGTTTTGGGTGTGTGTTTAAGTCAGGGCTTGGTGGAATGTAGTGCTGGTATTAGTAGTAAGAGCAGGTGGAATGCTCTAGCACGAATACTGATACCTCTCCTGTGAGATGGAAGTGTGTGTTCCAGTAATTCTCCAGATGAATTATGAATTGCTTGGTGTGCACATATATAATGTACGAGGACGAGTGTTTTGTTGATTCTGGGCTTTTATTTTTAATGTAAATGCTGAACGTCTGTGTCTGTCCGTCTGCCTGTTTGTGTGTAATATTTGATGAGTTGGATCCTTGTATATATTTTTGTGGTGCCATACAAATGAAAATGCCGATATCTGTGTGCTTGTATCTGTTGGCTGGATGTATGTATGGTATAGACGTGTATGTAGTGATGTGCATTTAAGATTTTATGTAAATTAATTCCTGTGTTTCTTAGTCTTTTGTTGTAAAAAAATGTTCTTGGATGTCTTTCTAGCTGATTTGAATGTGTGTGCGCGTGTGCTGGTAGATTTGTATGTGTTGAAAGGTATGTGTGCAGTAATAAATGCTTCTGTGTGTTTGTTTCAGCTCTGCAGCATGCTGGGAAACACATGGAGGACAACATCGTAGCCTCCTACACCGCCCCTCCTGCTGGAGCTGTTTATGTCAGGGCAGTCCGGTAGAAGTGTGGGTCTAACCCTAGGCCATGCATAGAAATGTGCCATTTACAGCACATTTCTGCAAGATGTAATTTAGATGAGAAAGAAAGAGAAAAACGGTAAAAGCCAGATGAGTTAAAAAGGAAAGATGAGAGAGGGGGGTCATGGAAAGTGGAAACAATAAAATAGATGGAAGCTGAAGAAATGGGTGGGAGAAGATGGACAAGTTCTCTTTCTCTCTCTCTCTCTCCCTCTCTTTCTCTCTCTGAGACCATCACTCATCACTGTACTGTCCCCAGTTGGAAAAGGAAATCTTAATGCTTAAATCTTTTCCCCAAATTCACATGGCATTGTAGGTGACATCCATTTATTGTTTGAACAAATGCAGTTTGAATTTTAAAGCGAGGACATTTTTAGGACATCATTTTTGAATGCCTCTGTTAGTGCATCCACTTTTTACATAGATAATGGGAACTGAGTTGGTAAGAGTGTGCTTGTGTCCACACAGTTATTCCTGGAACGGGAGAGGGCAGCCATACTGGCCGAGGCGCAGACTGATGAGGTCATAATCGAGGCGCCGAAGCCTCAGGACCAGAGTGGAGAGTGGCAGGAGACGTCGGGGGAGATCCAGTGGGTGGCCTCCGAGAACAACGACAACGACAACGACAAGGACAAGGACAAGAAGGAGGAAGAGGAGGAAGAGCTCGACTTCAACAAAGGTAGCACTTGTGTGTGGCATTGGATGGGCTACATTTGTGTGTGTTTGTGTGTGTGTGTGTGTGTGTGTGTGCGTGTGCGTGCGCGTGCGCGTGTGCATGCGTGAGTGTGCTTTTTTGTGTGTTCAAGTGTATATGTATATGTGAGTGTGTTTTGGGTGTGTGTTTAAGTCAGGGCTTGGTGGAATGTAGTGCTGGTATTAGTAGTAAGAGCAGGTGGAATGCTCTAGCACGAATACTGATACCTCTCCTGTGAGATGGAAGTGTGTGTTCCAGTAATTCTCCAGATGAATTATGAATTGCTTGGTGTGCACATATATAATGTACGAGGACGAGTGTTTTGTTGATTCTGGGCTTTTATTTTTAATGTAAATGCTGAACGTGTGTGTCTGTCCGTCTGCCTGTTTGTGTGTAATATTTGATGAGTTGGATCCTTGTATATATTTTTGTGGTGCCATACAAATGAAAATGCCGATATCTGTGTGCTTGTATCTGTTGGCTGGATGTATGTATGGTATAGACGTGTATGTAGTGATGTGCATTTAAGATTTTATGTAAATTAATTCCTGTGTTTCTTAGTCTTTTGTTGTAAAAAAATGTTCTTGGATGTCTTTCTAGCTGATTTGAATGTGTGTGCGCGTGTGCTGGTAGATTTGTATGTGTTGAAAGGTATGTGTGCAGTAATAAATGCTTCTGTGTGTTTGTTTCAGCTCTGCAGCATGCTGGGAAACACATGGAGGACAGCATCGTAGCCTCCTACACCGCCCTCCTGCTGGGCTGTTTATGTCAGGGCAGTCCGGTAAGTGTGGGTCTAACCCTAGGCCATGCATAGAAATGTGCCATTTACAGCACATTTCTGCAAGATGTAATTTAGATGAGAAAGAAAGAGAAAAACGGTAAAAGCCAGATGAGTTAAAAAAGAAAGATGAGAGAGGGGGTCATGGAAAGTGGAAACAATAAAAATAGATGGAAGCTGAAGAAATGGGTGGAGAAGATGGACAAGTTCTCTTTCTCTCTCTCTCTCTCTCCCTCTCTTTCTCTCTCTCTGAGACCATCACTCATCACTGTACTGTCCCCAGTTGGAAAAGGAAATCTTAATGCTTTTTTCCAGCAGAGCTGAAACAAACACACAGACAGAAGCATGTATTACTGCACAGACATACCTTTCAACACATACAAATCTACCAGCACACGCGCTGCCTACGCTCAGGCTGTAGTGTCAGTGGTCCCCCTGAGTGTTGTTTAAGGTGAGCATCTGTTCCAGTGGCTTACTGCAGTGTGTGCCTTTGCTCTTGCAGGCAAATGTGACAACCGTAAGGGAGAACCTGCCCAAGGGGGACTTCTCCATCATGACTGAAATGCTCAAGAAGTTCCTGAATTTCATGAACCTCACAGTAAGTGCTTCCACCTATAACACACACACATAAACACTAGGGCTGTAACGATATACGATTCGAACCCGAAATGACACCATTCATATCCACGATACTGTGTCGCGGTTTGAAAAGGCAGAATCGCGACACACCCTTTCTAGAGTTTCACGCACTGCTTTGCAGCTTACGCGGCCGCAAAAGCAACCCACATCTCCCCGCTTTACTTATCGGTAGCCTACGTTGTCCAAAAACAAATAAATAAATAATAATTTCATACCTCTCCTTGCTTTCACTGTAGACTATGTGTGCAACTTTACCAAACATTATAGAAGTAAACACCCTCTCCTTGCCCCGCTCTCTCTCTCGCGCTCCCTCCCTCTCACTCTCCCTCCCTCTCCTGCTCAATGAACACGCGCGACTTAAATAAAACATTCACAATCGTGAAAGCAAGGACGCATAGAAGACGACTAGCTAAATTACTATTAAATCCGCTTAGCATCATCAGCTATCATTGCTGCACATATTTGTTTAAAACTCTTGCATTGAAGTTGACTGATCATCTCAATACCAACGTTTCCCAAAAGGGCCTGTCCCAAGGAGAACAAGTATTATCTTGAAACTTAAACACACATGGGGAAACTGAACAGTCCAATCAGTAGACTATGATAGGCTAATCTAGCCAACTATGCTACTTTGTTTACAACATTTCCAGGCTTCAACCAGACAGCTGAATTAAAGAGGTAGAGTTGTAATACAAATAGTAGGCCTAGGCTATAGGCTAATCTGCATAAAGTGTGCTGTCATATATATATATATTGTCATTCAGACAAATATAAAGGATATAAAATAAAAGATATATTATATTGTAATCTTCTGGTGTTCTAAGGGAGGCTATTAAAATGTTATTTAATAAAATGTCTAGCCCCCAAAAAAAGAAAAGAAAAATCGAGATTCGGATCGAACCGTGGGTCAAAAATCGTGATACACCAACCTCACGATTCGGTTTGTATCGTTACAGCCCTAATAAACACCTCCTTATATTTGCATTGATATACTGTGTTTAACCCCCCCCCTCTTTTCTCTTCTCTTCTCTCTTTCTCCTCTCCATCTCCTCTCCATTTTTCTCTTTTTGTCCTTGTGTAGTGTGCAGTGGGAACCACTGGGCAGAAGTCCATCTCTCGGGTGATCGATTATCTGGAACACTGCTAGCACGCTGGTTCCGAGAGTCACTCTCACCCCCACCCCATCCCCCCTCTCTCTTTCTCTCTCACTCACTCACTCTCACACACTGGGCAGTGTTGCCACCGACCGCTCAGGGGTCCCAGCGAAGCAGTGCCAGCTCTCCCGGCTCCCATTGGCTACCACTGCCGGGGTGAGCATCACCACGGCCATCAACGGGGCCTCGCATTGCATCAGAAATTCATGAGTTGTTTTTTTCTTTTCATTGGTTTTGTTTTTCACCATTTTTTGGCCCAATCTTTAGTTTAGTAAACCCCTTTTTTCCCACCATCACCAGTGTCAGTCAGACTTTCCCCAGCTGTTCTTTTCTCTCTCTCTATCTCTTATTCTCTCCCTCTCATTCTCTAGGTTTGTATTGCCCCCCCCGGGTGCCAGCCGTGGGTTTCTATCTCGTTCCCTCTTCGGTCACTCACCTGACAGCAATTTGTCAGCCCATAACTGCTATCGATGAGACACATACGTATGCAAAAGAAACAGGAATTTCTTTTTCTTTTGTGGGAAATATTTAATATTTTAAATATTATTTAATGTTTATTTTAATTGTGTGACAGTGTTATTCCCTATTTATGCACATATACATTTTATTTAGATTAATTGTAATATCACCTCCCATGAACCATATATGAGATGTTCCCCTCATTCCAAAAGGTATCACCGTTCATTACAAAGACTCAGTCGTGGATGGAAATCAGGCACATAGACATGTTCACGTCTTAAACTGCACAAAAGAACGTTACCTTGTGCGCTTTGGAACCAAAGCCTTGTCCTGTCCTTTCGGCAGATGCTCTTCTATTCTCTGTGCGGCTGTGAAAGGCCAGCTGTCCACTTATTAATAACACTGCAGTTTCCTAAAGGCTGGCAAGGCCACTCTTCTGCAGGGTTGCGTCGCTTTGTTGATGGGGGGCCAATGAGCGGCTCCGAGAGAGAGAGTGTGTCTGTGTGTGTGTGTGTGTGTGTGAGAGAGAGGACTGTTTAAGTGGTCTCTTCATCATCTGTGTATGATGCAAGCTCTAAGAGAGTATGACTGGAGTTCTCTCTCTGTCCCTCTCTCTGTCCCTCCCACAGCCAGCAGACAGTGCTTAGACATGCTTTTCTGCACCACTGAGCACTCTATTTTTTTTTCTCCCTCTGCCTCCCTACTTTCTCTCTTTCTCTCATTTTTACTGAGCTGCTGATAATGCACGCCATCCCATGGTTACCTTTCATCTGGCCATTATCTTTCCTCCCTCTCTTCTGTTTTTATCTCTCTCCCCCCTCACTCTCTCCATCAAACCTTACACCAGAGAGCCTCTGGCCTAACTGCTTTTTGTTTCTTTCTTTACTATGAGCTGTCCTGTCCAACTAGATGAGGACAAATGTTCCCTTTCCCTTTTGATATGTCGGAAAGGTTCTCAGTTTTTTTTCGAAAGGTTAAATGATTTTGAGATGGAACTTTGAATTTGAAGGAGACTGCTTGATTCAAAGGGACAATGGACTGATTTGCTTATCTCATTCAGCCCTTCCCTCGTTTTGACCAGCTCATGTCATTCATTGGACATAATTAAATAATTTCCCATCGATCTTGCTTATTGAGAAGAATTTGTATTATTTGCTAAGGTTTTCCCTTTGAAAATGAATTGTTAAAGAGTATAGTCTTACATGTATCATGAATCAGACTATTATTGGACCATGTTTTTTTTTTCCTTTTATTGATGGTCATTTTAATTTAAATTCATATTTAATTCTAATTCTAAGCTATTTGAATGTTGCTGTTGGATATGTTGGAGTGAGCCTCCATTGTAAATTGTCCAAATGCTTTCAGGAGTGACCATGAGTTTAGTTACCCCCCCTTGCTGCCGTTATCAAACTCAACAGAAAGATTGATTTGATTGATTAAGGAGGTATGGAACGGGAATACTATTTTTGGAACATTTAGGGGTCAATGTCAGATGTCCTGGATAGTCCTTCACTGGCATTCAAGGCCAGACTTAAAATGCTTCCCCTGCACTTGTATAAAGCAGATGTTTCAGGAAGATTGTGACTTAAAAACACTGGGCATAGAACTCTTTCCGTAAGCTAGCAGGTGATAAACAGAGCCATATTCTGTCACAATAATGTTTTATTATATTTGTTACAGGCCCTCTGATTTTTATGCAGATATGAGCATTGAGTAACGTTTTAACCAGAGGTTCAATTTTTTTCAAGCCTGAAATGCGAGTGTGTTAAAACAAACAAAAAAAAAAAAAATGTAAATGTACATACCTCTGTAAATAGTGGCTGTTGGATGTTAGAACGCTAGACTACTTTTTCCTCTGAATCTGATATTTTTGTTTTATACAGTTTTCTTCTCTCAGTTGAGTTATTTGAAGTAAAAGGGTAAAAAAAAACACAGAAAAAGACAGCTGCAGGACATATATAAATAAGTATATATAAAATTCCACAGTTTGTACCAGTTTCATGATGAAAAGAAAATAACTGTCTTTGGTTACATGTAAATAATTTTAATTCGAATAAAAATTGCTACTTTCAGTACCTTCCTTTCCTGTTACTGGTTTGTGATTGTCCTCTTGTATTCTCTTGTGCTAGTTCTTTGTAAGTTACCTTTATAACCTCATGACGCTTCACTCCTTTCATGCTGAGGGTGGAGGTGGAGGCTTGTTTAAGGCTTGTCCTTGAAGGTAGGACTGTGTGTATGGAAGATACTGCATTTTTCATTTCAAGTGTCCTGGTCGGAATTCTATCAAAGTCCTTTTAGGCAAGTCCCTCCTCTCGGCGGCCATATGGCAACGCTTTTTGGGCACTCATCGGGCATCCATCTCGGCAGAAATGCGTGTGCGCAAGGCTTTACGACATCAATCTTGCTCCAGCAGCGAGATCACAACACATGATTGGCACGATGTCTTCACAACACACCACATTATTGGCTCAATGTATTCACAACACAGCACAAGATTGGCTCAATGTATTCACATGTCGACGTTTTGCCGCGGAAGGGGTGTGATATGCGTAGACAACTGCCATATTGGCGTTACAAACTAAGCCCATGCATTTCTATGGAGGATTTTTTGAGTGCTGTGTCTCCTCATTAGAAAGTCTCTGATTCTATCTACCTCAAGAGTCTTTGTGTATGCCTGGAACATACTGTATGTATTATTTGTACTAGTTACCAGTGTATGTCTGTGTGTGTGAAAGAGATGTTAGGATGTGTATGTTTATATACACAAATACATACAGTGCCCACCACAATTATTGGCACCCCTGCTAAAGATGAGTAAATAGGTATAAGACATACAAAGTAAAAGACATTCCTTTGTTTTGCTTTTTTTTTTAAATCAGCATCTCTGACAGATGACAGTATTGTCAGATGACAGCCATTCCATTCCAGTGTCTGTTGAATTCCAACACAAGCACACTATTCTACTTAATGAGGTACTGATTAGGTGATCACCTAAACTAAATTGTATTTAATGGGGAAAAGTATAAAAACCACTGCTGTGGTCATCACTATCTGTCTGTCCACTATCGCTGGTACCTCAAAAGTAATTGGAATCAAAAAATAACTATTGACCATGCCAAAAGAGTTGAAAAGAAAACTTTTGAGTGAGGGAAAGAAGGGTTCAATTATGGCTTTGTAGAGAGATGCAGTGAGTGTCAGGTTGCTTCCATCCTTAACATTTCTAGACGATGGTTCATAAGAACAAGGTCAAGCAGCAGATATCGGGCACAACAAAGCTACAGGCCAGCAGAGGGTGAAAACGACTCTACTGACCGGGATGACCGTCAACTCATTCGAATGTCACTCAGCAACTGTAAGATGTCAAGTGACCTACAAAAAGAATGGCAAATGGCAGCTTGGTGAAATACTTGGTGAAGTACATGGTGAGAACGGTTCGAAACCGTGGCTCGTCATGTAAAGCTATAAAAAGCCCTTCCTCAATGAGAAGCAAAGAAGAGCCAGGCTGAGGTTTGGAAGAGACCATAAGGATTGGACCATAGAGGACTGGAGTAGGGTCATCTTCTTTGATGAGTCCAATTTTCAGCTTTGCCCAACACCGGGTCATCTTATGGTTAGACTGAGACCTGGAGAGGCCTTCAAGCCACAGTGTCTTGCACCGAATGTGAAATTTGGTGGAGGATCGGTGACGATCTGTGGGTGTTTCAGCAAGGCTGGAATCAGGCAGATTCGTGTTTGTGAAGGACTCGTGCAAGCCACATACAAGGTTATGCTGGAAGAAAACTTGCTTTCTTCTGCTCTGACAATGTTCCCCAACTCTGAGGATTGGACAATGCTCCATGCCACACAACTAAGTCAATCAAGGTGTGGATGAAGGACCACCAGATCAAGACCCTGTCATGGCCAGCCAAATCTCCAGACCTGAACCCCATTGAAAACCTCTGAAATGTGATCAAGATGTTAGATGGATGGTCACAAGCCATCAAACAAAGCTGAGCTACTTGAATGTTTGCCAGGATTGGCATGAAGTCACCAAGCAGCAATGTGAAAGACTGATGGAGAGCATGTGGAGAGCATGAAAGCTGTGATTGACAATCGAGGTTATTCCACCAAATGTTGATTTCTGAACTCTAAGTATTGTGTTTGCATTATTTGAGGACTGAAATCTGCTTGACACTGCATCTTTTTGTTATTTCATCATTTTCTGCAGATAAATGCTCTAAATTACAATATTTTTATTTGGAATTTGGGAGAAATGTTGTCAGTTAATCTGTTAATTTTACTCAAAACTCATAGTAACATGAGAGAAACTGATAATTTTGCAGTGATCTTTTAATTTATTCCAGAGCTGTGTGTGTGCGTGTGTGTGTGTGTTCGTTCGTTCTGAAAGCTCTGAAAAAAATACATTTTTCTGATGTCCTCCTACGGTTGCTGACATTCGAATGTGTTGACAGTCATATTCAAATTCGCAGTGGTCTCTTAATGACAGTCAACTCAATGTTCATATATATACACACACACACACACACACACACACAAATAAATAAATAATTAGTATGTGTATAACATAGATGAGCAATGAACACCCACCCCTCAAACATGAGATTGCAGGCTGTCAGGTCAGTCATTGATCCGTGGAGTTTAGAACTTAGGCCAGTAGTTAAACTGCCTTATTGACAAATATATGCTCTCTTTCAAAGTAGGCTTTAAAATGACATGCTTGGATTTACAGGCTGCAATATGATAGCAAGTCTGTCCACAATCAATGCAGCTTCAAATGGGTAGATTGGTTGCAAGACTTTCTTCTAACATCCACAAAACATCTTAGCTTTTGTGGGTACTCAGTGAGTGATCATACCAATATAGAGAAGAAGATGTTAAAACATAAGGCAATGGCGTGCTTGAGATATGCGGTATTGGAGCAGAAGGTCACATCGATGGATAATGGATTTGCTCAAGGTCACTGAAAATCCATAAGAAAGTTGAGATAGAAGCTGTATATGAACTTATCGAATAAAACTCTAGAGGTGACTTGTCAAGACTAAGGCCACTGCAGGCTTTTATGTATTTAGACATAATGCTGGCAGGAATCTTTAAAGGCTTACACAATACCCTGCTCTCCCAATTTAATGTGACAACAATGCAGTATTAACTCTGCACTAAAACATCGCCACCCTCGTCTCCTGCTGTAGTGACTGGCAGTGTCTGACTGAAGTTCACCGTGGGCAGACAGATAATTATTATATTATTACCTGCGACACCTCACCAAGGTGAGAACACTGACAGGGGTGTAGTGGGAAGTACACCGCTACCGCCTCACTCACCGACCATTCTCCTGGGCAGCAGACGGCAGTTCAGATGGATCAGATAATTGTGTGCGTGTCAGTCTTCCAAAATGAAACAATGCTGCAGTTGGGGGAGTTGACACTCAATAGGTTTGACAGCCTTGTCATTCTGAGTACTGAGACGAACAGAAGTGGAAATATCACAGCACAGTAAATGAAGCCAATGCCATGCAGAGTGCAGACATTTGAAAGCTTCCTCCAGAAACACAGGGAATGAGGCAACAGCTGTTAAAACAGAAATGTACTATCTGAAGAAATGTAAGCATGCTTCTCAACTTCAATAACTTTGACAAAACCTATACCTAGACCGTGCTGCGTTAACCTTTGCGGCATATAAACAACAGATATCAGGCTTGTGCAAAATTCCAGAATTGAATTGAAACTGGCTCTTAAATTCCAGTTAAATTCTTGAATTTCACTTGCATTTCAATGCATTCAGGAAGCAGACTTGCAATTCGAATCGTGCACAACCCAGATATGTCGATATTGTTGCAGGATCTGAAACTATATTGTCGCAGGGTGTAGGCAATATTTTGCTCTTAGTCTGGGTGAATCCAGACAAATTAGTCCTGTTATTAAATTAGAATTTGCTCTGTATGTCAACGTCTCAATTGACGTCCGTTTCTATACCACCAAAATCCCAGGAACTTGTTATGACCGCCGCACAGCGGTCATTTTTTTTTTCTTTTTCACATGTCCAAATTTCCGTCAAGGATTCCCGGGACACTTGAAGACCGGGGTACACGAAACTTGGTGAGCATGTAACCCCACATGAATAGCATGGAACCATCGTTTTCGTTTTGATCTGTAGCCCCCAAAAAGGTGGGTAGGGCAGACACAGTTTTCTGTGAATATCTTGAGAACTGTAGGGACTAGGATGACCATTTTTTTCCAAATGTTTGCCTCCAGGGGTCATGTTAACCCATTTCATGTGCACAAACAGATACACACACACACACACATACATTCACAGTAATCATACGTATGACACATACTCACACAGACATATGTACGCTTGCATGCACAGGCACATACGCAGGCACACACACACACACACACACACACACACACAACATAACATAAACATGTACATGCACACAATTCAAGAATTTCTCAGAATTATGAACAGGCAAGATGGAGGTGGGGTTGTATAAAATGAATTTTACATGTGAAATCTATGAACTAATCATGTTTTGGTACTTGTTGTCTAGCAGATACCAGTGAGAATTGAGTGTGGATAATGCAATTTAGTGAGACAGTTAGAATCATATAGGCCTTTCAGCGTGATTTATTTTTGTGGAAAAAATGTGCTGGACTGGGCGGCGGTCGTATTTTGTACCGCTCTGTGGTACATCTAGTTAATAGTAATGTGTGGTGAAAATGTCATGCAAATAGCCTCATTGGAAGTATACTTACTGAAAAAAATGTTGACGTGTTCAATACTTATTTTCCCCGCTGTATGCCTTTCAGCGTGATTTATTTTTGTGGAAAAAATGTGCTGGACTGGGCGGCGGTCATATTTTGTACCGATCTGCGGTACATCTAGTTTCTTTGGAACTTAGTGAACAACTGAATTTAAAACTTTCGTTTACAAGAAAGATGTGTTTGCTGCGCTTCTGAAACAATTTGGTTAGAGTTTAATGCACCAATTCAAGTCTAATTTCACTGCTGGTTACGTGCTTACGTCTCGGGCAAAGTTCGGAAATGGGCAACAATGGAATCCTTTTCAGACAGACCTGCAGAGCAAATTCAAATTGGCTAACATGTCCCTCTGGGTTTCAGCCAGGTTATTTTAAATCTCACTTTTAGCACTTTTTTCACTTGTTCACATGGCAACTATTAGGCTATTATCTCTATGTGATGGACCATATGTTATGTCAATCAAGCAAAATGCCCAGGACACCTAAGTAAAAAAAAAACAGTGGTAATTCCAATGCTGCACAGTACTCTTTCATTTAGGAGTGTAGCCTACAGAGAAGTGTGTGTGTGTCAGAGAAACAGAGAGAGAAAGGTTCTATGCATGTATTTGAAATGCAGCAAGTATTGAAAAACATATGACGTCATATGTGTCCTTTGAAAAATGGATTTGAAATTTAATGTTGTTCTCGTTAATGGACTTTGCATCAAGGCACATATTCTATCAATCAGCAACTATTACCGCGTGCAGTGAGTTCCCTGAATTGAGATTTTCTCAGAAGCTAATTAAAGAGAATCTCAGGTTGAGTATTGGAAAAGAACAACCCCCTCCCCTACACACACACTGACACAAACACAACCTTCATCACATATGCATGTTCACGTACACTTGCCCAACCCCCAGCATCACACTTTGCCTGCCAATCACTCCCGTCGCCACAGTGATACACATAGTGCTGTCGAAAATCTCCTCTACAACCCCATCGCCCTATCGCTTCCTATGCATAAGAAATCTGTGTTGTCTCTCTTTATTTGTTGTTTGCAACTCAGTCTCAGTGTATGTTTGCTCTGGTCGAGTGTCTGATCCTTTCTCTTGGTCATTCAGTCTCTTCCACTCTGCAACATCCTCAGACTCTTTTTCCTGCTCAAGAACAGAACCTTACACTTTAAAAACTGCCAAACGTGGAGCGTCCCTGGCTATTCTGCTTCGGGCATGAAGAACAATTTTTGAACATAAAAGAGTCTGTCTGCCAATGGAAGAGCCAATTCTCAGTGATTCTCAGAGATCATCCGTGTGTGTGTATGTGTGTGTGTGTGTATTCGAGTATATGTGCGTGAGCGAATGAATAATGCAGAAATGCAGGCCCTGAATAGGTAGTGTGGTGGTGGTGCTGAAGGAGTTGGTTGAGGAGGGAAGGGTGTTCGGCCGATACTCCAGCCGTCTGCCTCTCATCCTCGAGGCGCTTTGTAAATCAACCGTGTCCGATCAAACATTCATGAGCAGGGGTATGCATTTGGTACTCATGCTCCATCCATCCCTCCCTCTCGCCCCTCTCTTCCTTTCTCCCCACACATCGCTTACCCCTTCGTTGCTTATTACCACCTTTCTGTAAATGACCTTGCGAGCAGGCCTGTTCAAAGTCAATCACTACTACTTCCAATACTCTTTCATGTAGTTCTATGTGGACACATGTATGCAGGTCTTCACATGCATACTGTAGATTTTAGAAAGCTAGATACAGCATTGGGCTCTGTGTCATTCTTTCACACAAACATACAGGCGTTTGAGGGTGTTTTTGGGCAGTAACCAGGCGGTAACCAGGTAGCCTACGCCATGCTGTTGGAGGTGCAAACGCTGCATCACCATTGAGATCACATAGTAAGGAGCTGGCTCAAGGGTTATAAAAGTATTTGTTGTGTTTAGTTGTATAATGAAAGCACAGTTTTTATAGCCATCCATGCGTGTTCACTTAGGGCTGCTTGGCTATGAATTTGGTAACTATAGCGGGCTATTTGAAGTCTTTAGAACACTAAACATATCGGAGGTGTCAAATGTTGATGTTACTCCAGTCTACATTTTTTGACGTTAATCACTGGAAGTTAACAAATTAACCAAAACTCCAATATTGTTTGCACCTCCAAGTGGTCTGTGATGTATGTTTGTGTGAAAGAATAACTGTCAACCCTCCCTTTTTTTCTGGGTTTCTCATATTTGAACTCCCCCCCGCCCCGCTATCTTCCCGTTTTAATATTTTCCCGAGAAATATCCCGTATTTTAATACTCTCATAACATTTTTATTTATTTTTATTATTTTTATTTAAGATTTATTTAGACATGGACAGTGCACATTAATGAACATAAAAATGTAAATGCGCCAGAATTAGCCAAAATGGCTATTTTGCATCTGTTGTCCATGGGTCGATGTTAACAGGCCAGATGTGCCTAAAAGAAACTCTACACGCATCATTGCAGACCATTAACCCCATCGGACAAGTCAGTCTCTGTAGGCTAGGCTTGTCCTGTCGCTACCCTGTTGCCCTTCCAGCTAAACAAATGTTTGCAAAATGGTAGGCTAATGTTAAAAAAATGGTTCCACGTTGCATTTCCTGTCCTGGCCGCTATCACATAGATGAAACCACGCTACGGTTCTTACAGTAACTGACTCACATTCATGTTGATCTCTATAACTGTTAATTTTTAGTAGCCTATATTCGAACCTATCCATAACCCTTTTTTGCTATTTGACTCATCATTTCACATACAAAAATATAAATAATGTCAGACAGCGAATTAGTAATTATTTAAAAATATATATAATATTTTAAAAAAATATGGGCAGGGGGTGCTGCAGCACTCTCAGCACCTCCCTTCCCGCGCCCTTGCTTTTTGGCGGAGCTCATGGTTGTCATCCTCTAGCTGAGAGATTCGATTTTCAGCTTCATCCAGTCTGAGCAAAACACTATCCAGATCTGTTCGTAGCCCAGCATTGGCATCCTTAATTTCATTATATATATATATTTATATATCCGCTTGCAATGCTGTTCGAAGCTTTCCAACTCTTCCCATCTCTTCCATAGCTTTCTCCAAGGACTGCTGCATAGATGCTAACACATTTTCACTCTCTCCTTTGCTAGCTCCTGCATTGGTAGTCAGCTTGCTAGCTCCGACAGTGCTCTTTTTGCAGTATTTCTTCTCGACGACGACATAGTGCACAATTCAAACCGTCAGACACTAAAACTGTAGGCTATTAATATCAAAACCAAGTATGTCGACTGCACACACTTTCCTAGTGAATTTTGGGTAACTTTGATGGGTTCACGGGAGAGCTCCAACTATGCGACCATCTTGCTCGGTGATCTCACGTGACTCGACAAGTAGATTTGTGACAAAGGTTAAATGGGTTGTAGGCCTAGGCCTATGTTTCAGTTCAATTTAATTCCATTTATATAGCGCCGAAAGAACTGAAATTATTTCAAGGCTTAGGCACTATACTGAGACCTAGAGCAAGTTGGCAGGGCAAGGAAAATCTCCATTTTAACAGGAAGTAACCTGCACTCTTTTTGCAAACTGACAAAAAAAGCTCACAGAAGAAGGGTTCGCTACCCTGTAGCCTCTTTCTGGCCACCTGGTGAATTCATGGGTTTCATCAGGTCCCTTTCCACAGGTGTATTAATGAAGCACCATGCCGTCTGCATTGATAATTAAGGTGCCAGAATTATTGGCACCTCTGCTAAAGTTGACTAAAAACAGGTATAAAAAATAATCCGTTAGTGATCTATCTCACAATGAAAACAATGAGGTAAAATCCAACCTTGAATGGAATCAAATTGAGAAAAAAAGGAAAACACAAAATATTTTTTTAACAAAAACATGTTGCTCACTAGCCTACCTTGGATATGTTCACCCCCTTGGATATTTCCCCTTACTTTTTTATAAATGTAACAGGGTCCCCGCGAATCCTTAAAAAGTCTTAAATACAACTTTCGGGAAATTAAACTGTCTGGAATGTCTTGAATTGTCAAAAGGGAGGTATTACATTTTTGTATGGGACCACGAGCGAGTGAAATGTCTCCATCTGGCTTTGTGTATTTTTTTAACCGCAAATATCTAAGTGACCAGTGTAGCCTACCTTTTGGGAAGCATTTGTTCTGTGCGGGTGTCATCTACATTCCGTAGATCAAGAACTAAAAGGTTACTCAAAGTGTAGCCTAGTGGTTGCAGAGTGAAGGTGCACAAAGGTGTGCAAACGGTAAGAAAAAATATGCCTATCGTGTAGTATAGCAGGCCTGAGAGATACGCAGGTAGCTTTATACACGAGCGGTAGAGTGAGCGGGAGAAGTGGTCAGTCAGTTAGCAATAGTGGTCATATGGTGGTGGCCTACGTCTGGATTTAGGTCGGACAGTCCAGATTTTAAACGCCCTGTCCACCAGCCTCAAGCCGGACACTCATTTGTTCTCCTTCATTTGTTCTCCAAGTTTCGCTGGGCTTCGAGAATCTTTGCTCGAACGGAATACTAGTGGTATCAAATGGTGTGTTGTGAAGGTGGATAATACAGTGTGATGGTTGGGTTGCAACCTTGCGATTTTCAATGTTAAAAGTTGCAATTGGTGAATAATCTGTTTTTAAAGGTGGATAAACTCTAATAAGAGGTGGATAAACTCTATTTCAGAAATTCCAGAGGTGGATGAACTGAGTTTACTTGCGTTTAGTCTCCACTACTATACATCCCTGAACCTAAGGGATTGTCATTTTCATTAAAGCGGGCATCTTTGGTTGGAAAGCTTAGGCTTGAGGATGCTTTGGTGTTGAAGATGTTGACTGGAAGTATTTTTGAAGTGGGAAAACAATTGTCTTATTGGTTGATATGGGGGTGTGATTGTCCTGTTGCTGTCACTTATCAAGTCCAGACCTGTCAGGAGAAATCAGATTTCAACCTAAGCAGGGATGTAGTGGTAAAATAGAAGGTGTAAACTATCTATTCTATGATCACGGTAAGGTAGCGGGTTTTTAAAAAAGGCATTCAGAAAATGTAACTGAACGTATGCAAAATGTAAAGTAGCCTAATGGATTAATTTTGATTTGCTGTGCTGCATATGGGACAATAGATGCACATAGTACATTACATAAAGTAGGCCTATTAAAATATTTAAGATTTTAAGAAGTCTAGATTTGAAAAAAATGTTGAAGGGAATCCAGTCGAGTACACATATCTTTGGCAAGTAGCCTAGACACAGGTGAAGAACAGTCAACCTCAGCCAGTAGCACAACCAGATATGTACAGCCAGATTCAAAAGAAGCAGCCCAGATCCTAACATTGGACATTTATAGCTGTGAAGGTGATTCACACAAAATTATTTTTCTTTCCCCCCAAAAAAATATATTTGGTAGCTTCTGTAGACATCCAAAATGGGGTAGGTGTTAAAGTTAGCAAAAAGAACTATTGCATAAAACAGTTTTAAGTTGTCATATTTATCTTTTTGACATGGTATAGTCTTAAAGTCTCACAATTAATGAAATGGAGATTGCCTGAGTGCCGTGAATGTGTGTAGTAGTAATACCAAACACCATACAACCTGTTTTGCTAAGAGAGAAGCTACAAAGGATGCATGTGGAGACATCCATAACATCATGGATTGTTGATTACCTAACGGAAAGACCACAGTTTGTACGGATGGGAGGATGTGTGTCCGAGAAGGTGGTTAGCAGCACAGGAGCACCGCAGGGGACTGTACTCTCTCCTTTCCTCTTCACATTATACACCTCGGACTTTCAGTACAACTCTGCAACTTGTCATCTGCAGAAATACTCTGATGACTATGCAGTTGTAGGGTGTGTGAAGGATGGGGAGGATACTGAGTATAGAGAACTGGTGAACAGCTTTGTGGTGTGGTGTGGAAACAACCACCTACTCTTAAATGTGGCCAAGACCAAAGAGATGGTAGTAGACTTTAGGAGGGCTAGGACAAAGTTGAACACTGTCTCCATCATGGGGGAAGAGGTGGAGGTAGTGGAAAACTGGGTGTACATCTGGATAACAAACTGGACTGGAAGTGCAACACTGAGGCTGTTTATAGGAGGGGACAGAGCAGACTATACTTCTTGAGGAAGCTTAGGTCTTTTAATGTGTGCAGCAGAATGTTGAACATGTTTTACCAGTCTGCTGTTTCTAGTACCATTTTCTTTGCAGCCATCTGCTGGGGTACCAGTATCAGGGCAAATGACACTAAAAAACTCAACAAGTTGATTAAAAGAGCTGGCTCTGTAATTGAAAGTACACTTGAACCCCTAGAGTTAGTTGTTGAGAGAAGGATGTTGCAAAAGCTCCTTAACAACACCTCACATCTACTGAATGAACTACTGGTCAAACAACAGAGTGTTTTCAGCTGGAGGTTGCTCCAACTTCGCTGTAGCAAGGAGCGTTATAGAAAATAATTCCTGCCCACTGCCATAACTATTTACAACAATTCCCCTTTGTGCCGTGAGAGAAAATCTTATGTTGAGAGTCAATGCAGTTTACAACCTCTTTAACAGAGACTATATTCAATTGTAATTATTATAATTGTAATTAATTTATGTGTGATATATGTTTATATTATTAATTGCTGCTGTAACACCATAATTTCCCTTTGGGGATGAATAAAGTAATCTATCTATCTATCTATCTATCTATCTATCTATCTATCAAGACACCTGTGTCTGGAAGGTCCAGTCACTGGTCAATCAGTATGCCTGGCTATAATTCCACCAAGGGAAGCCACTAAGGCACCTGTGATAACTCTGAAGAAGTTAAAAGCTTCAGCGGCTGAGATGGGAGAAACTATGCATACATACAACTTGTGCCCGAGTTCTTTACCAGTCAAAGATGTGTGAGTGGCAAAGCTGTTATTCAATCTTGACTAAAGTTTGCTCAAAGACGTGGGAGACTCCAAGGTCAGATGGTAGAAGGTTCTTTGGTCTGATGCAACCAAAATTGAGCTATTGGCCATCAGACTAGATGTTATGTTTGGCGGACACCAAATGCTGCACATCACCAAAAATGCACCATCCCTAACTTGAAGCATGGTGGTGGTAACATCATGCTGTGAGGATACTTCTCGACAGCAGGTCCTGAAAGGCTTGTAAAGGTAAAAGTAAAATGAATTCAGCAAAATATATGAAAATCTTGCGGACAATCTGATTAAGTCTGCAAGAGAACTACGATTTGGGAGAAGAATCACTTTCCAGCAAGACAGCGAGCCAAAGCTTACAGCAAAAACATAGAAATGGTTTAAAGACAACAAGGTGAATGCTCTGGAGTGGCAAAGTCAAAGCCCAGACCTAAATCCAACAGAAAATCTGTGGCTGGACATGAAAAGGGCTAAACACACCCGATTCCCTTCCAACCTGACAGATATTGAGGAGTTTTGCAAAGAAAAATAGACTAAAATTGCAGTATCCAGATGTGCAAGCATAATTGAAACCTATCCATGCAAGCTCCATGCTTTTTAATTGTGGCAAAAGGTGCATCTACTAAATGCTGACTTGAAGGGGGTGGACAAATATATATATAGCAGAGGAGGACACACCGAGCGTATGGCAAGCCGATTGAGCATTTATTCAGATATCTTGATATCAGGCATAATTGTCATTTCATGCAAGCCATGTCTGTCCACTAGTTAACTAATGTGAACTAGCCAAAATGCTCACTAGTTAACTAGTAAGGCCCAAATTCTCTCTAGTTAACTAGTTCATCATTTTCATACTAGTTAACTAGTAATGTTTAGCATGTTCACTAGTTAACTAGTGGACACTGAAATGTGCACTAGTTAACTAGTTTAAAGACTTCTATATTTTACTAGTCAACTAGTAAGGTACAAAAATGTTTACTAGCTGACTACTGAATGTCAAATTCCCACTTGTTAACTTCTATGTAATTTGGCCAGCCGCTTGAGCATTTATTCTGATATCTTGATATCAGGCCAACATGCAAGCCATTTTTGTCAACTAGTTAACTATGAGCCATGTTTGTGCACACTAGTTAACTAGTGACAGCATAAATGCCCACTAGTTAACTAGTGAACACATATTAGCTTCACTAGTTAACTAGTGAGAGCCAGAAAATGTCCACTAGTTAACTAGTAAAGGCCAAAATGCATACCAGTCAGCTAGTTGAAGGCTTTTGGGTCTTACTAGTTAACTAGTGACAGCCAAAAATGTGCACATGTTTAATTGTGAAGGCAAAACTCCTCACTAGTTAACTAGTTAAAGCCTAAATTCACACTAGTCAGCTAGTGGCACAGAATTAAAATTAGGAGGCGGAGAACTCTGGAAATTGAGGCTTTCTATTGGCTCCCTATGTCCAAATAGAACATGACAACCAATCACAGCGCAGAATTTCACAAAATCCCACCGACAACATTTGCATGTGGCACACAAGTTAACATGCTGCACTGTGATTGGTTGTCATGTTCTATTTGGACATAGGGAGCCAATAGAAAGCTTCAATTTCCAGAATTCTCCGCCTCCTAATTTGAATTCTGCGCCACTAGTTGACTAGTGTGAATTTTGTCTTGAACTAGTTTACTAGTATACATTTATGACCTCACTAGTTAACTAGTTTGGACAAATGATGCATCAACTAGTTAACTAGTGAGCCTACTGCCATCACCTAGCTAGCTAGTAAGCCATTTATGGTTCACTAGTTAACTAGTGACATTGACCTACTGCAACTAGTTAACTAGTGAGGTGTTTTGCCTTCACTAGTAAACATGTGCACATTTTTGGCTGTCACTAGTTAACTAGTGAGACCCAAAAGCCTTCAACTAGCTGACTGGTATGCATTTTGGCTGTCACTAGTTAACTAGTAGACATTTATGGCTCTCACTAGTTAACTAGTGCAGCTAAAATGTGTTCACTAGTTAACTAGTGAGCCTTTTGGCTCCCACCAGTTAACTAGTGTGCATATTTTGGCCCTCAATAGTTAACTAGTTCACACAAACATGGCTCACTAGTTAACTAGTTGACAAAAATGGCTTACATGTACATGACAATTATGCCTGATATCAAGATATCAGAATAAATGCTCAATCGGCTTGCCATACGAGCGTGGATAGAGGATAACAAACAGCGGAGTGGAGAAGCACAGTGAGAACAGGATGGGAATGGAGAGGGGTTGACAAACAACAACAGATGGAGCTGGAAGAAGCTGTCATGGCGAGGTGCTGTCGGAGGAGAGGAAGAATTGCAGAGGAGAGTGTGATAGTGTATGTGTGTGTGAGCAGGAGATGCCTAAGGGTAATTTCTGTAGTAATGTAATCGGGTACCCAGTGGACTCAGCAGCGTAGGGTCGAGGACGGCAGGGCGAGAGGTCAAGGTGCAACAGGCTCTGGCTCAGAGCCATGACCGTTAAAGCCCAGCAAAGCCATTCCTCCGGCGCCTATTACCAGCGCCGATTTACCTACGCCCATTCAGACGCTTTAATATCATGCCTTAAATCACAGACTTCAATCATCACTGAGAAAACCCCACACTCGCTCACCGCTGGATGTGTTTGTGTGTGTGGATGGTTGTGTGTGTGTGTGTGTGTGTGTGTGTGTGTTCAGTGGGTGTGTACGTATGGGTGTCTGTGGATGTGTTTGAGAGAGACAGATTGCGGCGTTATGTTCAGGGACAAACACTCACAACACGAGAAGCTCGCCCAATGAATTTTAGTCCACACAGACTGTCAGATATATAGAGTATAGAGTACTCCTGCTTCAGCGACTGATTGTGTTTTTTTCCTCTCCTGTGCAGACTTTCTCTTTCTCTCTCTCTCTCTCTCTCACTCTCTCTCTCTCCCTCCCTCCCACACACACACACACACACACACACACTCATTCACTCACTCTGTAGCTCCTAATCGGTTTAATCTCTTTTTATGCAGTGCATGGAGTGTCAGTCTTTCTTCAGTGGTGGTGGTGGTGGGGGGGGGGGGGGTGGAAGTGGTGGATGCACTCTGGGTGGTGGCGGTAGGGAGCGTGAGAGGGGCTGTGGATTGATGGAGTAGCGCTGGATGTTTAATGCTTATTTTCTGATGGAGAGCACACTCTATCCCCTGAATGACCTCATCGAGGCTCGGCGACAGGCCCCCATGGCGATTGCCTCGGGGAGGGAACGGTGCGGGGGATGGTGGGGAGGGGGGCAGTGATCCAATGCATAGGAAAACAGGGACATAGCCAGCAGGCCCATACGCACAGCATGTCAAGCACAAGCATCCAGTGCTAACCAACGCACTTGCTCGCACACCATCACCCATAAACACAGCTGGGCATGACAAACAAACAGGGCCGTATCAGAAATCAAATTCCCCACCTCTGACCTCCAAACGATATATGACTGAAACGAAAAGAAAGAGAGAGAGAGAGGCTAAACGAGAGAATCAAATGCTCCTGAGCTGGAAAAAGAGAGGGTTTGCATTGCTATGCAATCAGAGGGGCTCGAGGTGGTGCTGGTTCAGCCTGAGCTGGATGAAAGCTGTCAGATGTCGATGCACCTCAGCGGGGAGGGGCCGCATGCACAGCTGGGGTGGATCTGGGGGGGCTCCCCTGCACGTGTCTCCTGGCATTAGCAGCAGATTTGGGGATGTGGAGACATACTTTTCCCTGCGGGTGCCAATTATGGGGCGTGATCCAAGTCTGTAGAGAGCACTTCTCCACACCAGTAGCAAGATTCAGACTTCTTTTATTATTCTCTCTCAGGAATGTTTTTTTTCCCTCTCAATCTTATCTGTTCTGCACAGATGTCCACTCACTCACTCTGTTTTAAGCCCCAATGGACATCTCTCACCTGCTCTCTGGCTATTTTTCTCTGTTTCTCCCTTTATATATCTCTTTCTCTCTCGCTCTCTCTTTCAATTCCTTCTTTTCTCTCGCTCAGTCTCTCTGAATATCTGCCAGCATCAGAGCTGTGGAGCTACATGGAGATTCCTCTCTGTCTCTCTCTCCCTCCCTCTCCCTTTCTACTGCCTTCAACTGAAGTGCAGGAATCTACACAGTGAAGGAGTGTGAGAAAGAGAGAGGGGGAGTATAGAGGAGGAGGAGGAATAGTTTAGCTCTCCTCTGTGCTTTGTTCGGGGATTCTTGTGATATTCCAGCTTGGCTACCGCACCAAGTAGGATAAGAAAAACATCAGTAAGCCTGGGTGTGTGGTGGGGGCAAAAGCAGTATCTTTGATGGGAAATGTATGCGTTTGAAGCAGGAGCCAGCTCCCTGTATGTTTCATGACTGGGCATTACAGCTACAGAACCCTATGTGCTCGCTGTTCTATGGGATCAGATCAGAATTACATGAGGAATGGTCAAGCCGCTCCAGCGCATAGGGCAAACATGGAGTTATCTTTTAAGTCTATTCTGTGTCTTTCACATCACCACCTAATCCATTGACTTCAGTCATCACAGGAGGGGGGCAAGGCGGGAGGATTATTCCTCCAGGCCTCTTTTTCCTACAAAAATTTCACCATAGAGATTCCCCCTTCTTGGGATGAGAAACGTTCAACTTCAAACACGGCTCATATCAAAGATGTCTCTTTTTGCACTTGAAGTCTAGTGCTTCACAGCCGTGAGTGTGCACAGGACCAGCAATGGCAGCAGGACTCCTTTTTTTTTACCCCACTCACTCCTTTTATTTCCACCAGACCTCCTCAGAGAAGCAGGGTTTCAGTTGAAACAGCAGCGTCACAAAATGAAGGACAGAAGGAATGAGAGAGAAAGAAAGAGAGAGAGAGAGAGAGAGAGAGGACAGAGGCAAAGGGAGAAAAGGACCGTGTCACTGACAATGCTGTTTTGCAGGTAGACAGGATTTTTCCTGAAGAGAAGAAAAGCAGACCGGAAAGACCTTGTATTTGCATTTGGTTGCATAATTGAATGTGGGGAACAAATTTGAGAGGAATTAATATTAATCCTGCCTCCCAGCAAGGTGTGCCGTCAGGCCGCTGTAACCGCAGAGAACACGAAGAGACAGGGGGAGAGGGAGAGAGGCGGGATCAAAGGGCAGCACTAACACACACACACACACACACACACACACACACGCACACATGGCAAAGTGGGGGAAAAAAGGTAGGCAAAAAGGCTGTTGATGGCGTGCGTGTTTTAGTTTCTTCGGGAGCGATAACGTGACTGAAATGAAGAATACTCCAAGGTGTTGGTATTCCAGTAAGAGCTGAAGATGCTCTTTGAGGGGGTTGGTCACGTGCATACGAGCAGGGGATTTAAACAAGAGGAAAGACTGACATTCAGCATGGAGCAAGACACAGCTGAAGAGGCTGGGATATGACGTGAGAGAGTGAAACAGGAGATGAAGTGGCTTCATTACACTTTTTGCATGTGTTTGTAGAGCGCTTGAGTATGTTTGTGTGTGTTTGTGTGTGTGTGTGTGTTTTCAAGGCTCCAGGGCTTCCCGTGGCTAGAGTAATCGCTGATGTTTTTAATTGCTTGTAGAAGGCACGCGTTGATTGACGGGACATTAGCTTTGTGGTGATGGGTGATAAATAAGATTCATTTGGTCGGGCCACTGAGGCAGAGGGGGCCTGCAGTCTGGAGCACCCATTCCTCTGCTGCGATGATTATAAATGAACTAATTTCAGAGGACTGGGGAGAAGTTCAAGAGGAGTTGGAGCTGCTGCTGCAGTTTCCCCTGTGGTACAACTCTCACAAACCCACACTCTGATGCACAGTATGAACCTGATCAGCTCAGAGGTGGGATGTTGTCAAAATGTTGTTACATGCAACTAATGAATAAGTAACTGTATTGAGCTATATGTGGTTTTACCAGGGGGTTGGATGTGTGTGTGTGTGTGTGTGTGTGTGTGTGTGTGTGTGTGTGTGTGTGTGTGTGTGTGTGTGTGTGTGTGTGTGTGTGTGTGTGAAAGAGAGAGAGAGAGAGAGTGTGTGTGTATACAGTATATTGTTGTATATATTGTATATAGACAGAGAGAGAGAGAGTTAGGGGATGAGTTTAGGCTGAGAGGGTGATTAGGACCCAGGAGAGCTCTTCATCAATACTGCATGAGTGGGAACACAGAATGAGGACAAGACAAAGTTTGTCGGAACACTCAGCAGGACGTCTGCCTCCACATACTGTCTTCCCGCACACACGCGCGTGCACGCACGCACGCACGCACGCGGGAAGACAGTATGTGGAGGCAGACTCTCCAGGGTCCTAATCTCAACCTAAACCCATCCCCACACACACACACACACATACATACGCTCGCTCACAATACGAGATTGGGTGAAAAGGTTGGAGAAAAGGCTTGTGCTCTTTGCAAAAGTGCAGACCCCCTGCCACTGTCAGTGTAAGTGATGGTGGCCACCCTCTCTGCTCCCAAAAGCGCACCACCTAAGTACACGGTGCCAACATGGCCGGCATCTCTCTCGCTCTACCCTGTGCGCTGATGGCTAAGCTGTGACACCTCTGCGGCCTTGTGCTTCATTCCCAAAACAACCACGTACACACACCAAGCCACCTACTCAGCAGAACACACACACACACACACACACCACTCTCCACTCTGAGCTATTTGTTCCTCGCAGCCAACCGTATGGCTAATTTTAGACCCCCTTCCGCGTCACCGCTGGAGATCACATCATCAGCTCTTCTCAGGGGTGGTTCTCTCCCTCCCTCTCTCTCTCTCTCTCTCTCTCTCTCTATCTCTATCAGTCTCTCTGCTGCTGGACATCCGTCCATGAGTGGCGCTGTGCTCCAGGGAGACGGACGGAGCGATTAAACTCTTTCACACTCCCGCCTCGGACTCCCTCACAGAATCCCAGACTTTTCTTTCATAGAAGAAAACCCATTATTTGGGTCTACCTATGGAGCTCTGAAGGCCTCGTCAGACAGAACAGGTATCTCCCCTACAGGTGCAAACCTAATTATTTCACATGGCGGCCGAAAACGTTGTCGTCCTATATAATGGAAACAAACTGCACAGAATGCAGGGGTTGACTGACTTCTCTCCATAGGTGGCTGCATCTCCTCCCTCCACTGTGTTTCTTTTATGTGGTAATGCATCGAGAGTCTCTTCCCTTACCTGAAGTCACCCCTGAGTACCCAGCAGAACTTCCTCTCTTCCCCCAGCCCCTGCCCCTGCCCCAGCCCTGCGTGTTTGAGAAATGCTTTGTGTTCTCGGAGTACCAGTGGGCATCAAAGATGGGACTAAATCTTTCATGTTGTGGCTTCAGAGGCAATGCTAATTTTCAGCCGCTGGTAATCTGCGATTTGTGGGAAAATCCTGCCTGTTGTGCCTCATTTTGCCCTTCGTCGGAGTGTGTGTGTGTGTGTGTGTGTGTGTGTGTGTGTGTGTGTGTGTGTGTGTGTGTGTGTGTGTGTGTGTGCGTGTGTGTGTGCGTGTGTATCCAAGTGTGTATACATGTGCATATGGATGTGTGTGTGTGTGTGTATGTATGTATTTATATGTGAACGTACACTATGTGTGTGTGTGGTTGTGTGTATGAACACATGCACACTCACAATTGCAGATTTCATCTTGGTGCTACTGTAGATGTTTCCTCTGCCCCACTTTGAAGAACAATAATGGACCAGTAAGGCCTGGTAGCCTTTGGGTGGCATACTAATTGTACCTGGCTGCCTGTAATTTATTTCATTTTCAAAAAAAGGAAGAAATCTGCAAATGCAGCAAATATGTTTTTTTTTCCCCACGGAGCAAAAGGTCCATCTCACACTGACTGAAGCTCCTGTGAAAAGCCCAGAGCCAATCCTATCTATATCCACTTCCGCAGAACACTTGCTTACAAAGTCTCACCAGAATCCGATCATTTGCAAGTCTGATGTGCCCATGTTAAGGCATTAGCCATGCAGAAAGCCCCATAAACGCTGTTCAACTCTGTTAGGATGAAGCCCTATTTGGGCTGAGTAATGGGAGCGATGGCTGGAAGCCACGGATCAAGAGGTTTAAAAGTTTTGTGTGTGTGTGTGTGTGTGTGTGAGAAAGTCCAGGTCAGAGTATTTGTCTGTATGTCTAGTGGTGTGTGTTTGTGTGTATATGCGTTTGTCAGCATTCTTCAGTTGACTTTGGAAACACAAACTCACACAGACTAATGCGGCTTCACTAAATAGCACTGTGTCATTTTTTACCACCTTTTGAGTCTCTTTCATTATCAAAATGGTCTCGCTTCTGTTTGTAAATGTGTGAAGTTGTGTGTATCATACAGTTCTGGCTAAGTACAAGTGTTCACAATTAGCTTAAAAGAGCGATTTGTTACCGAACGTTCTGTAGGCCAAAATTAAAACACTGGTGAATGTTCTCAAGACTACAAGACGCGAGCCTCTTCTGGGTTGCCAGATATAATGCAGACTTAGCTAACGTTAGTTGACCTGCAGCTGCTTTAATGTTTCTTCAACCATGACCCAGCTACACATTACGGAAACAGTGAAAACAAAAAATACCTCTCTAACCAACGTAACATATTTAGCTGAAGTTAGCAGTGCAGATGGAGTTTAGCCTAGGCTACTGTCGTGGAGATATATGGCCAGCTCTGCGTCAGACTTGATATTCTTCGTTTGACGAAGACGTCATCTCAGGAAGCTCCTCCGATGTCCACTTAATTTGTTTCTTGTTTTAATTTTGGAAATTTGCCTGCCTCTCATTGGCAGGCACCCATTCGCGCTGCGCACCAGAGCGTTTGAGTGCACGTACCGACACGGGACAGGAATGACTCAACTCTTGAAAGTTAAGGTAAGAACATATATTACTACTGACATTGGGTGGTGTGTTCCTTTAAAATATACTATATATGCAGGAAACATGTTTATACATATGTGTGTGTTTGTGTGTGTGTGTGTGGGGGGTTGTATGTGTGTATGGGTATGATTGTATTGCATGTGTATGATTGCTTTAGTACACAGTCATTTGTGTGTGTGTGTGTGTGTGTGTGTGTGTGTGTGTGTGTGTGTGTGTGTGTGTGTGTGGGCAGTAGGGTGAGATAAAGTGCCCGGCCCCGGTGTTTTTGTGGGCAGTGGCAGGCTGCGGGATCTTGAGGCTCATTGACTTCTTCCCCTGCAGGCTTACACTTCTAATGGCCTCTCATCGCATTAGGGTGGCTAAGCCCCTTGACCTCCGACAGCTCCAGGCTCTCCAAGCAGCTGACAAGCCCAGTGAGAGGCATCGATGTTGGGCATGGCTGGCCTCAGTGCCAGCCTGCTGTGGATCAATGGCTGATCTGGCCCGGCACACCAATGCTGACAGGCTGGTGACTGCAGTGTGAGGAAGAAATGTGATGTGTGTCCACACACTGATGTTCTCTTTCTCTCTCTCTGTCTGTTTCTTTCTCAAATATACTCCCCCACACACACATACATTTTCTCTCTTTCTCTCCCTCTCTCTCTCTCTCTGTCCCCCTCTCTCCCTCTTAGTGTTTGTCTGACTCATTCTAAAATAGGTACAAGTCATGCACAGTTCACCTCAGTCTTCCTTATAAACACACAAACACACTTTCATACACACAGATACACTGTCACATGCACAAGCACACAGGCGCACACACATGCATGTGCACTCACTCACACACACCCTTTCTTATTACCTCCTTATATCATCTGCATGCCTCCACTCTCTCCCTCCATTGCTCCTTCCCTCCACTCTCTCCCTCCATCCCTCTCTCCCTCCCTCTCTGCCGCCTTTCCTGCTTTTGGTCTTTTTCTATTAATTTCCGCTGCCTAATTGCATGATGAGGAATCCCCAGCAGTAGTTTTCGCTCAGCAGAATGTTTGTTGAGGTTCAGCGGCAGGTTTCTGGGTTATAGCCTGCAAGAATTATTGAGTCAGTGAGAGGCAAATTTAGGCAGAAGGAACCAGAGGGAGGCTTCCTACGATTAGCCAATAAGGGGGGTTTGATTAGTGAAGATGTTCGGTATTGACCATGGTTGAAAATGATAGGGGGGTGGGGCGCTAAAGGAGGAAGAGATGAGAGCCTCTAGCACACAAAAAATGAATGCATGAATCTATGCATGTATCTACAGTGTAATCAAGGCAATGCTATGGGGAGAAAATTGTAATAAGTCCATTTAAGCCAAGGTTGTATCGTGTTGGTTGCCTGACCACTCCGCATCCTCCATAGGGTTCATAGGTTTTATGATGCAGATCAGTCGCACAGTGCATTGCATCCAATTAGACTGTGAGCACCCGAGACAAACAAGCTTTTTGCGTGCTGCGCAGTGGCTGGAGTAGCATTGCTTTTTGAATGTTTAGGGTCATTAGACGAGGCTTGCTGTGACTGCTGTGCCATTTCAGTTTCAGGAAAGACAGAAGCAGCAAGCTGGTCTTGCGAGGGCTGCCAGAAAACCCAAGGTGATGCTGAGACGGGAGGAAAAATATCCGGGCCAAAACAACACAGATGCTCCACTGGGAGGTGGAGAGAGAGAGGGAGATGTGGTTATGAAACCGTGCGAGTGAGTCAGGTGATCTCTGCAGGCTTCTCACAGGAGGTAAGGACAGATGTGGTGTCATCGTATGACAAGCTCGCTGACGGACCGGTGTAGTTAGGCGCCGGGCGCTGAGCCTGCGTGAGTGACAAGCGCGGCTGTCGCCGTGCAACGGGGATGTGATCGGCGGAAATTGAAGGCGGCTCCGGGGAGTCCCCGGGGAGAGGTGTGGGGAAGGGGGTTTCGCCGCCACAGTGTTGTGATGCAATTAAAGAATTCCCAGCGCCAGACGCAGCATACCGATCCCCGCGCTGCAAGCACGCCAGTCGCCCGGGGGGGGCGAGATGAAGGCCGCACGGTGAAAATGAGGAGAACCTCATTTCCTGCTGCGCTAGCGGATCTCAATCAAAACACCTGAGCACACACACACACACACACACACACACACATATACAGACACACAGATACACAACACATTCTCTCGCGAAGTACACATGCATCCATGCACACTCACCCTGTTTACCTTCTCACACGTGCGCCCAGTCTCTGTCCATCTCTTTCTTGCACACCCACTGCCTCCATTTCACATATGCATACTCACATACACACACTTTCCGTTGCTATGCAGCTACTGTACTTGGAAATGGAATAGAGCCAACACCAATAAGCCCCAAAAGGGAAATGTGCAAATGTGCATATAGACTACAGTATATATATTATCATAATGTAAGATTACATGTCTGGCTGGCAGAATGTATGCAAGCATGCGGTATAGCTGAGCTAACTGACTCTCCCTCACATTTTCATATTTTTCTCAATTTCCACAATCGGGAGTGAACTCTCAATCTCTGATTTGATGTGATTGATGAGCTGCATGAGAAATTCTGCACTCACAAGGTCTTATCAAGCATTTCATCCATAAATGAGCACAGACACTAGGCTCGACTCAAAATATATACTATCATGCTGCCTCTGACAGCCTATCCTCCTGCATAATATGATATACTGTACATATCACTTTTAAAATCTAGAGGTAAACCTGCCTTTGGGTTCAATTTATCAATATGATAAAGTTATGTGAAGGGAATGCCAAGCTCACAATGTAGCATTTTATTAGACCATGTAAAAATACATTAGAGACAACTAAAAGACCAACCTTATTGTCTATTTTTCAGCACACCTAACATTATTTGTAAAACAAATGTTGCAGTTAGAATTTCTCAACAAAAGCATGACATACATCGAGAATAAATAAGAGACAAAACCACTTGGCAGTTGGAGCATGGCATCCCTTATGCTTAAGGGGCTAGTGTGAGTTTGACCTCTATAAGAAAGCCTTCAGTGCCTTGTGATTCTGGATAAAGTGCAGTCGTGCTAAGGGAATGGTGGATGTCTGTAGAAGCACCATGTGCAATTGCATGTGTCCTCTTAAGGTCTATGCCATTTGGTCAATGGAGTATGGTTTGATAGGTTTTGAGGCTGTGTCAGTCGTGCCACACTCATGTGATGTTCTCTTGAGTCATATTCCTATTGACCCCAGCCCACCCCCACCCCCCTGGCTCTGTTTACTGTAAGTTGTCTCAGCCTGTACCATAGGGACTTTCATAGCGGAGTTGTGAATGAACTCAAAGGCAATAACTCTTATCTTCTGGGTGTGCATTTTGTGCTGGAAAGAAGTACTTTGGAAATATTACAAGCTGTGAGCACTGAGTTATTGGGTGATTCTGGTTCTCTTTCGGCTTTGAAACACAGTAATGTTTACTAAAGATCAATATGTAAACCGTAACAAAAATCATTGGGTTGCAGCTGCATTTGGATAGAAAGTGAACTGTTCTGTGTGGGATTGTTAGTCACTGTTTGACAGTCAGAAATAAATCACCTGGCTCACCAACATTATTAATGACACCAGTATCAAGTTATATAATGCTCAAACGTGGCTCTATATTGCTGTTTGGTGTCATAAGCACATTCTTTTACTTTTGCTTGTTTATGTTCATGATTATGAACATTTATATGCGGCCCGACTCTGGTGGTTTATTTAAAGCATGAATATGCATCACACATTATGTTGTACCCTTATGCCCCAGCAACTGATAGAGCCACATTGCTCAGTAACACTGATGCAGTGAAGACTGTGTGTGTGACTGGCTGTGATTGTATATTAATACACACTATTCGTCTTGTTCAGAGTGAGGGGGCACCAGTGAGAGTTTCCTCATGCATCATTTTCCACGAGTAGCTGAGTTTTTATTACGGCTGTATATTGCTTAAATGGCTTGTGTGAAAACAGATCTACTCGAAACCAGAGCAGCCTACATATAGACTTCAGCAGCATTCTTCCTGCTATTCTCCTTGGCAGTTGGTCCATAGCCTTACCCTCAGTGACATCGTTTTTCTATAGATAGAAACATGCCCCTTTGCAATATTTTTGTAAAGTCTTTAAATAAAAGAGACCAATAAAAGAGACCAATGCCAAGCGACAGGGTTAGTAAGGAATATGTACTGCACGAACCATTCTGCTTACCTGGCCTGAACAGTATAATTCAGCCTTCAGTATACAGTAGATTGCATACAGTGTATTGCATTCTGTTAAAGCCAGTCTTAATATCAGAAATGATACAGATCATTCTTATGCATTTGTGCTGTGGTCTCAATATCACACAAAGAAAATACATTTTGACCTTCAACGATATTTGGTTACAAGTTGCTCCCAAGCCATTTGCCAACATATCAAAATGTCTCCTTGATGAATGGAACTTTCAGGGGAAATGGTTTTCAGGGAATGATGTAAAGGACGCCATTGCTTTTTTGCCCGTGCAAATCGACTGGCCTTAATTAGCAATCATTACTGTTCTCTGCTCATGCAAGAGTGGTCTCCATTAGCCACAGAAAACACAGGTCAAACTAACAGCTTAATGCACGAGACCATGGAACTCTTACCTAAATGCCTTTAAAAAAATGTTTTAAAAAAATCAGACACCCAGGTTCTTGGTTTTTAAATACAGCTGTGCTTTTCAATGAAGCCTTGTCAAATAAACAAGTATTCCAAAACGAAAAGAAACCTTCCGGCATTCCACAGATTCACATTCCACTGAAATGCATCTGTCTGTCTGTCTCTCTCTCTCACTCACTGACATTTTTTATTTATTTATTTTTACATTTCTTTTAGCCTCTTTGCCATGAACTGCATTTGCATTCACAACATCAAGTCACCTGTCAGGAGCGAGTGCATGTGCTGAATCCATATGGCTCTTTATTTCCCCTGCCCTTTCACATTAGCACTGTCATTACATGCATCCGGTAATTTTCCGTCATAAATTATGCACAGTCATGTTTGTGGTGGTGGACTCCCCAGCAATGTGTGGGCAGAGGACCGTGGAATGTTTTGCAATTGTCTGGCATATGCTCAGTATGGCTGTTTATGTGCCAGAGTCCATGAGCTGAGCCTTTTGGGAGTGTTGGGGTTTGGGCATCACCAGTTTGGAGGCTTGCTTGGACCCAATTGTGAGAAAAGTTTAGAAAACTTGATTTTGAAAAATTGAATTTGACTTAAAGTTCAGGGCACATCTGGTAGGTATTAAAAATGACATTGTAATGGACATGGACAGCGACAACCATTTTTATCTTGGTTTTGTTGAATAAGGAGAGTTTGGTGCATGGCCACAAACGTACTGTGAACAGAAAACACAGTTGTTTCCTCCTTCATATGTAAATAACTTTCTTTGAAATGACCACTAAAAATGGGTGAATATGAACAAAGACAGACTGTAACACAAATACGGACTGACGCATACTATCCCTCTTATAACCACCCCACTCGCACGTTACAATGTTCAGGATTCAGGAAGATTCAGGAAGAAGTTGCTGGAGCCTATTGTGAACAGTCCTTGGCTGCAAGGCTGCCAATCAGCTTGAAGCACACTTAATTGTTCATGTGGGTGCTAGGTAACCATGAGGGGACGCTAGATATCTGCTAAAGTGGGCCGTTTTATTCATTAGCCTAATAATAGGGTTGTAAATGGGCTTGTTAAATAGCATCTGAACATATTTTTGACAGACCAAAGTTACATACCTTATATGTTAACATCAGATAACAAAGTTAAATACTCATGTTCATCCATTTTATGTCATCTTTAAGTATGTGATGATCCTGAGTGTACTTGGTCTTGAAATGACACACACATATATATATATTGTTTTATATAATGTTACTGTTATTATTGCCTGAATTTGGCAAGCAGTTCTTAGAGCTGCAGCACCAAATTAAATCGGCAGAAAGTAACTACTCCTCAGTTCAGTTCTTTTTTATGCTTTCATAGAAGCACCAAAGTGCTGGTGTCCTGTACATGGGTTAAGCCTACTACTACACTACAATATAACTTCAGATCTCTGTTGAAAATATAGTTGTACTTGGTATAACTAAAAAGGGTCATTCCACGTCAATTCAACCAGGGTCCACGCACTTAGGTTTCAAAAAAATCTGAAAAAATTACCAGGTACCTATGTTACACAGGAGACACACTGTAAAATTACTTGATGTGTATGTAAAATCAATACTTTCCAAGATACTGCCAGTTTTGCGGGGGGAGGGGAGTGTCGCTTTTGTTCAGCCTCTTTTTTTTTGTCAAAGTTCACAAGCCCATAGCGCAATAACTAAACCATGTAGGAGGCTCAAGTTTTGCATGCTGGTACATAAATAGGAATAGTATGTAGCGAAATTGTCACATTTGGTCTGGATGATCCTGTATGGTCATAGCTGTCCCTCAAAGTTGACCAACATTTTATTTTTTGGCTGGGCTCTGTTTAGGCCTTCAGAAGACATATTTGTACTCAAATTTATTTTCCTTACTGAGATAAGTAGAAACACTCTCACAAAAAGCAATGAACAGACAATAAATTCCTTCAGGGTCTGAACAGCAGACCTCACAAGTCTGAAAAATCATTTTGGTTCTCATTTTCAGAGCACCCAAACACCTTGTGGGAATATACAACGATTTTTTTTATTCTCCATGATCCCTTCTTTTTAAAAACACCAATTTGACTTGTCTTATGCAAATATTTCTGTTTTATTTTCCACCCTGAACATGGGCAAAATGCACCATTGAGATCAATATGTTCTATATAGAATTACCACAGTGTCACCTGTGGTTGTATAGAATTGACGTGGAATGACCCAAAAGCCTTTTACTTATGATGTAATATATATTATATACTGATGAGCATGTTGCTGCAAAGCACAGGACCATCTTGCTCGGTTATTTCCCGCCACATCTGGCCATAGGCCACAACCCATTCTGTTAGAAAAAAAATTAAAAGGTTAACTGTGGACATGAACAAGGAGTTTATGGTCTATCTATGCTACTCCCATAAAAGGTAAACTGTGGGCATAACTTAGCAGTGTGAGGTCTATGCTACTTGCATTCTTACTTGCTGGTTCACCAGGCTGCACATCCTTTCTGGCATCAGTCTTTTCCATGTTTTCCCTCTCACTGACTGGTCTCTCCTTGTTCACTGATGACCTCTGCTCCTCCATCAGGTGGTCAAGGGCCCATTCAGCTGGGACATGGTAGCTGGAGCCAGAACTGGCTGCTACAACAACAACAACAACAGCAACAACCACATTTGAGTCAAACAGGCAGTGACATTGGACATCGACTCATTTTCTCAATATCAACGTCACTGTCAATTTACGCAATATAAGGACATTAATAACAGTGGCAGATGACCAAAGTGCTGGTTTCCTATACAGTGTTGGCACCCCTTTAGAAATGTTGTTTTTTAAGGAAAACACACACACTTTTGGAGGTTTTTTGAGAAAACAAACAAACCAGGACCATTTCAATAGCTCAACACAACTGAAACAACAATTGGTTTTCCCAAATTCAACACAAAATATCACCAAAATGCTGAGGGAAGTGAATACTGTCAAACTGAAACGGTCAAAAATCTTGGCACCCTTCACAAAAAGTGGTGGTAACTTTTCGTTGTTAAAATCCAGTGCTACGGTTATGGGTAGTCAGATGTCAGCTGTGGTAGCATTCCTGAGAAATATCAGTCCATTTCTAATGGACAATAGACTCAAGTTTACTCACTTTACATTTCTACTGGTTTCTATGGACAGTATGATGTTTGAATGACTCAACCTACCCCTTTATATGCAGCTGATTACCAGTGCCAGAGGAAGCAGAATAGGCTTAGAGTATCGGCCTAGTTATTGCCATGCATCAGTTTAGACAGGGTGCACTTTTCAGTGTATGCTTCATTCTTCCTCATCTAAACATACTGCTGTTATTTAAGCATGAACAAAACAGAATACTGAGCAGAGAACTGACCAAAACCATATAAATGAGTGACAATACACGGGTTTCCCGTTTACCAACAAAACGAGATGCGCGCGCAGCCGTGGGGCAGAAGACGCTTGGTGGCCGTCCACAACGTCATAAACTTAACCTAAATAGTTGGCTGCTGTAAGCTACAATCGGAATTTTTTGTATACCCCTGTTGTCTCAATGATAATAACATCTAATTTCAGGCTATATTTCAGAGTTTGCCGTTCATTTGCATTATTAATATAACATCGTATTTTGTCATTTTTGGCGAAGACATGCATTCCGTTAGGGATATTGAACATATTGAACATTCTCTAACCATCGTGATTTCGAATTGGTGCAGTTTTCAGCACAAAAACTCATTTTATTCTTTTCATGGAGAGCATTGCTCTATGCTGTTTTATGGTGCTTTCTGCCTCTTAGTTGCGCACGCATGTTTTCGTGAAGTTGCATAGAAATCCATGTATAGGTTTGTCAGTTAATGCTATGGGAAGATTCCACTAAACCTTACTTTAGAAAAACCTGTTTGTGACTAGAGTATAGCCTACATACATCTACACTTGCTTATTATTTGAACTCATAAGCAAAGTGAAACTAACTTCACCGTGGTCTCATAGTCAACGACAAAATTTCACTGACAAGGAGTTACCATAGAAAACGTAACCTGAAAAAAGCAACATTTACCCCAATAATGTTCGAATGACTGAATAAAAATCCGAAGGATATTTATCCTGGAGAGGAGTTGCTGCTTACATCTCGTGACAGTGCGTCTTCAACTGTGCTTTATATGCTCCTTTTGCTATAGACCTGGGGCCGGTTCCCCAAAACGTTAATATCGCTAAGTAGTTCTTAACCTATTCCTTAACCTCTCTCTTAACGTTATGGCACTATTCCCGACATGTTCGTACGTTAAGTATATCTTCTGTAAGTCACACTTTCGTAAGGTTGGTCTGGACCATTCGTAAGCTCTCTCTTAGCGTTGTTTGAGCTCTCAAGATGCTAGTCGCCGCCACTGTACAGCAGTCTTTAGAAATCAGCGCGCAAATTGGCAATCACTTTTGATAATTAAAAGTTGGCAAAGAATTTGCCTCTAAATGGCTAAGATCTATAAATGGGTAAGCATGGTGGTGTCCAGTAAGCGACCAACTAGGCCTATGGCAGCGATCCAACGTGTCCTTGTATTGAATCAAAACGCGGCGACCGCTGGAGCCGTAGTCCATGTCGCCCATAGCTCTTTTTTGTTGCTGTTGCACAAGTTATTCCGAAAGCTGGAAAACACTGTCACCTTGTGCAAGCTCACCTCATCCAGTAAAACTTCAAGTTCCTCTGACGAGAAGCTTGGTGCCCTTTTTTACGTTGCTTCCCCACCATACTGTATCTAACTCTCTGTTCATTGTAGATAGGTTGCTTTTTATTGAAAACATTAACCAATGGCAATCAATACCGCATTAAACAGAAGTAACTGCAGCTGCTTGCCAATCAATTCTAATTGTAAGGTACCTTACCATTAATATAAAAGTGTATTACATATTTTTTATGTAATAAGTAATAATAAGTCATTAAACCCATGTCAACAAGCGGCACAAGTGGCACAACGGGATAAGGAGAGTGGATGATTAGCAAGGGATAGGCCTACCCGGTTAGTCTACCCGTCACAACATATCGTGTGAACATATTACTGACAATTTGATAATTTAGTTAATAGTCTATATTTTACTGATAACTTAAACTATGTTAAAATAAATGTTACTGGAATAATTTGAGGAATGTTTCATTTGCATAGAACGTGTTGTCTTTCTTAACGCCGTCATGCACCTTCACGTAAAGTAGAAAATCGATTCCTGAGCAATCGATGCCAACTAATTCAGCACCTTCACTTGGGACAGCGCCTTCGTAACGTCGAACGTAAGAAGCAGCTTCCTAAGGGACACTTCGGGGAACACACTTCGGAACATAAACAACTTTGGAAAGATATATCTTTTGAGTCTTCTTAGCGCGCTAAGAGTGAGCGTTATCGGTAACCGCCCCCAGATTTTTCTTGGTCAGTGGCGTAATGATTTTTAGAAGTTGTAAGATAGAGATTTTTGGATCATGCGCCAGACCACACCTTATGTTGCTAATTACCACACCCCTGGGCGCAAGGTTTAATAAAAGAAAAATCAACACTTTATTGAGTGTAGGATAAAATAAGCTTTGTGTTGCGCTTTGCGCCACCTTGCGCTGGGTGTACGATAGTGGCCCAATCATTGGGTAAACTATTAAAAATGCAAAGCATGCAAGAATACATGCATTCAGCCATTAGATATCAAATTGTACATCTTACCATTATCATTACAAGTAGAGATAAGCTCACCACTTTTGTGAGAAGTTTGCAAACATGGAGGCAACGAGAGTAAGAGGGAAGTAGGAAAAAGAGGAAGAGGATGAAGAAGACAAGGGCGAGAACAGAGAAGGAGGGGAAAGAGTCATTGTAAATGCCCCCAGGCTGTGTAGGGGAGATATTGCCTTGTGTGTAACTACACGGAGTTCCCCATGACTATACTAGAATGCAAGAATGACAAAAGGATTGTTTGGTTTCAATTGAATTTGAGTTTCCCTTTGACGTAGACGTGAATCATTCCCAAATGTTTGGTCTTATTTGGCTTGTATGTAGAGTTTTGACACAATGAACCGTAATGAGTCTGCAAAATGTGTGTATTGCAATCAGCAAAAACTGTTATTGAGATTATGATTATTGAGATACTCATCACCATTGCTGAATGGTGTAATTTTGCCTTCATGATGATTTGAATACAACAACACACTCATAGAAACTGTCCCTTGAAAAACTAAGGAAACAGACATGCCCACATATTCTTATTCACACAAGGCAGAAGCTTTTAATTAATACTGATGGAAATTCAACACGTCCCTAAACAGTCTGAAATATGCCGATCAGCTTTTTTATATAACTTGTTTGCATAATATAAATGTGCACATGTTCATTCACATGTGGGAGAGCAGTCTCATTTGCATGAGCACAAAACAAGACATTTTAATAACTTCTCTTGGTCCATCCTCTGAGATACAATGGTTTAGCTGGCAAAGCACAATGAGTAAATTGAAAAATTAAAGATTCAGAGTAAATATGCATATGGGTATTTACCCCAAAGAATAGATGCAGGCCTATTGGAGCTGAAGGCCTTCCTGATGGTAAGAATATTTCATGGACATTCTTCATGGTGACAGAACCTTTGTGTGTGTGTGTGTGTGTGTGTGTGTGTGTGTGTGTGTGTGTGTGTGTGTGCATGCTGGAGTGTGTGTCTCTGTCTGTGTATGTGTGTGTGTGTGTGTGTGTGTGTGTGTGTGTTTTATGGTGTGTGTTCCTCCATAAGATGGGGTTATTTACTTTAATATAGGCAAATGGACTGTGGGTGAGCGGTTATTCTCTGAATTTGAATCAGAGGCGACGCAATGCTCACAGTGGGGAACACAGCTGAGGGGGTGCTCTTCTCTCTGAGGTGTTTTTGAGCAGAACTACGGTTCTAATCAAATTACTGAATCAAAACCTGAAGGTCAGAGGAACAACAAGGGTGTGACTACAGGCTTTGGGTGAGCTCCATTGACTTGTGATTATATTAAAGCAATGTACGTATGATAGAGGCACAGAGAGGGGAGGAGGACAAGATTTCATGATAAGAAATTGGAGACACAATACAAGATGTTTAGATTTTTGCTGGGTTTTGTTTCTACAGGAATATCATATATATCTCTGTAGTTGCATTTGTAATTATATATATTTGCAGTTATGCAATTCACAACCATTCAGCCAGTCAGTCCTCAGTGCTTGTCTGCAGGCAAAGTTAATGCATGTTCCTCTCATTAATTAAGGGTCTACAGCAGGCATTCAAATAGCTGTCAGGAAGTGGTTTGTGTTTGTGTGTGTGTGTGTGTGTGTGTGTGTGTGTGTGTGTGTGTGTGTGTGTGTGTATGTGCATGTGCATGTGCATGCATGCCTTTTGTTGGACCTGATTTACTGTAATGTGACAAATGAATGTACTAGAAAAACATCTTATTTTGACAATGCTCACAGATACATCCACATCTCTTGACACTAACAAACCACCTATTTTGAATGTCAGGAGTGGTGAATTATAAATGAGTACAGAGTACTCATTTATATTTCATCAAATGAGATTATGGTTGGAAACCAATTAAGTGAGTGACAATGGCCCATTAATTACAGTTAAGATGTGCATCCCAATTACGCCATCTGAGGGTATCATTTGAAAGCAAGAGTTAAGTGAGACAAATTAGAAACAGCGCACCTGGCAACCCTGTGCCCTGTGAACCCTGGCAGTTGCGCAACGCTGGCAGTCAACAACCATGTAAAGGGCGTATTGTCACCATATCTCATTGTGCGGTGGCATCGTATCTCATTCTGCGCAGTTAGTGCACTACGTGCGCCCGCCTACCGCCCACACTCGTGACTTTAGTAGTTTTTTCACCTATCAAGTGATATTGAATGGCTTTGTGTTTGCGAGTGGTTTGTTCTCCTCCTCCGCCTCTGGTCTGTCTGGATAATTAAATGTATAATGCATGATGAAGCTAATCATAAGTATGCTTTGGGTAACGTTTGAATGCTGACAATTAAGAATGTGTATGGAGCATTCCGAGCATAGGCTTGTTTGAGGGTTACATGTTTATGGGGGACTTGGTGCCTTTGCAACAGTATCAGTAACCTGACTCCGCCAGATGGATTGCTTCGTATTTGCTCCGCATATCCATCTGGGAACTTTCCGTTGGAGAACGTTTGGGAAGGGGCGAAAATAATGGTTAGCTGATTGGATAAACCATTTGTCTAACACCACCTATGTTGGTGATAGACGGGCCAAATCAACCAATCAGATCAACAAAGCGTTCTTCTAATGCCATATTTTAACATACAAGTTAGGTAAGTAGCTAACGTTAACGTTTTTAAACTTACCATTTGTATGTGACATGAACCTCATCAACAACAATCCCCACCAAGTTTGCATGGTAGGCTACACTTCTGAAGAAAGCATATTCCTTCTCGGCAATTATTCAATTGGATTATTCAAACTGGAATTGGCCGTGGAGGATGTCTGTGTCCTCCCAGCTACATTGCAGAGACTCCTAGCTTCCCCAGGAATACTTGAATATTCGGATAAAACTTCAGCGATAGCTTTGCTCATCTCATCCGTGGAAGTCACCATGTTGTTAGATTGAACAGTAGCTTCTCGTTGCATCACACCTATGTAGTAAAAATTATTTTAAGTACATACTGTAAACGAATGTGATTTAACTTCATCAGTCTGTCTGCCTCATATTTGCATTAAAGGGACACCAGGCAAGCCTGATGCTTTTTCTCTACGAAACTCCCCCTCGCTCAGTCTGAAGCTCTTTTCCTTTTCTTTGCGTCTTCCGTCAAGGGTTTTCGCTGCTTCTTCGCCGGCTCTGCCATTATACACACGTTTGCAACAATCTGTAGCGTTTCGTTTGTCAGCCTGCCTCTGTGCTGTAAACTGATCCTGCTTCGGTCGGCGGGTAGGATACACCGAACTTGCAAGTGGGATATTCTTCCTACAGGCAGTAGGGGCGGGCGAGAGAGCCTTCATTCGCCCCGTAATGAGTCATTTAACCATATACCGACTTACGAAGATGATTAATTAACACGAAAACGTTGCCTGGTGTCCCTTTAACTGACGATTGTGCCTGGTGAAGACACGCCTCGACCATTTGCAAATCAAGTCTTTTGTCATGTACGACGACCCAGCTTTTGTCTTATGCCAGACTTCACCATAGGTGGTCGGCGCCAATTAAACATGCATATGTCCGGGGCGTGTCTGAACTTTCCCACTGCAGCAGACAAAGGGCCTGCTAACAGAATATAAGGCTGTGAGAAACGACAATCGGGAGGACTTGAGGCAACTTGTTTCATGTTTCTCTGTTTCTCTTCTCTCTGTAATAAACCTGGGAACGTTTCCCTTTCTTAACACATCTCGGTTCGGTTTTGCTTCTGCGTCATTTGTAATTTTCACCACACCTAAACCCGCCTCAAAACCAACGCTGATTAGATGTTAGTTTGGCGAACTGCTCCAAACGTTCTCTATCGGAGAGATGCCAGACTGATCTGCGAGTGAAAATCTGAAGCTCGCGAGATCAGGATGGTCTTACGAGGGTACTAATCAAGCACCTTTTGGTGAGATTTAACACAATCAACCCAGTCCTTTAGACAACATCTAAATGGCAGACTTTTAAAAAATGTGGTTGCGCTCAAAGGCATCAAACTATAGAGACCCAAGGCCGCACACACACACACGCACACACACACACACACACACACACACACACACACACATACACACATTCTCTCAGTTACTTGCTCACCCACACTAAGTGGTTTTGCAGTTATGATGGAACTTTTAAACTGTTTTGGAATTTCTCATGTGTGGTATTTGGAATAAATGTTTGATAAAAAAGGTGATACATGGAAGGCTTGCAAAGTGATTTCATTCTCCCTTGATAAAAGCATTTTTAAACAAATATTCAAAATGCTTTTATTAAGGGAGAATATATATATATAATGTATCATATAATGTACCTATAATGTATAATTTTTTGCAGTAATGCAGATAAATTCAAATGCAACAGTATTTTCTCAGTTAAAAGATACTAAATGTGCAGGAAACATAAGTATATATATATACTCTTTTTGAGGGAAATTTGGTCTCTGCATTTATCCCAATCCGTGAATTAGTGAAACACACTTAGCACACAGTGAACACACAGTGAGGTGGAGCACACACTAATCCCGGCGCAGTGAGCTGCCTGCAACAACAACAGCGGTGCTTGGGGAGCAGTGAGGGGTCAGGTGCCTTGCTCAAGGGCACTTCAGCCGTGCCTACTGGTCGGGGTTCGAACCGGCAACCCTCCGGTTACAAGTCTGAAGCGCTAACCAGTAGGCTACGGCTGCCCTCCATGATGATAAACATAACATGTTTATACGCAGTGTGTGTGTGTGTGTGTGTGTGTGTGTGTGTGTGTGTGTGTGTGTGTGTGTGTGTGTGTGTGTGTGTGTGTGTGTGTGTGTGTGTGTGTGTGTGTGTGTGTGTGTGTGTGTGTGGGGGGGGTAACAGACCAGAGCCGGTTCAAATTTAGCAAACATTGGGGAATGTTTGTGGCGAACATGTTTTCTGAACAGTTAAATTTGAACAATTTGGTGTTGCCATTCCATTGTGACAGTATTTGCATTGTTGCCTTCATCAAGCTCACGACCAGCTCCACTGCATGTTCCCAAAGGACTACCTCCTCAGGCTGTTTGCGAGTGTTCGCAAATATTCGCCAAAACTTCAAGGTAAACAGAAACCTGTTTGCAAACGTTCGCACCAGGGCTGCATTCCAAATCATCTAATTTGAAATTGAGCAGTCAGGGCCACATAAATGTACATTCAACCACAGCACATGCAGTGGTGGGCAAAAGCACATCATGAAGTATTTTAAAATAAAATAATCTAATTTTAAATGTATCAAAATAAACTACAAAAGGCTTGCAACGTGATTTCATTATTCAAAATGCTTTTATCAAGGGATATATATATATATATATATATATATATATATATATATATATATATATATATATATATATATATATAAATAATGTATCTATAATGTATAATTTTTGCAGTAATGCAGATAAATTCAAATGCAACAGTATTTTCTCAGTTAAAAAATATGTGCATGAAACATGTTTATACATGTTTATACTGTGTGTGTGTGTGTCTGTGTGTGTGTGTGTGTGTGTGTGTGTGTGTGTGTGTGTGTGTGTGTGTGTGTGTGTGTGTGTGTGTGTGTGTGTGTGTGTGGGGCTGGGGGGGGGGGGCAAGTTGTCACCCTTGGGCTAATATTAATAGTAGTAGCCATTCGTCAGACTACTCAACACACACACACACACACACACACACACACACACACACACACACACACACACACACACACACACACAGTATCTTTTAACTGAGAAAATATTGTTGCATTTGAATTTATCTGCATTACTGCAAAAATGATACATTATAGATACATTATATGATACATTATATATATAATTGTATATATATAATTAACTTCATCGTAAATATAATTATAATTATATATATAATTATAATAAATTGTTCAAATTTAACTGTTCAGAGAAAACATGTTCGCCACAGGTGAACACAGCAGGTGAACACAGCACAACCTTTCTAATCGATGGGCAGTCGGTTTTGGACTCATCTGAGGAATGGCTACTACAACACTAATGGGGCCCTCCCCAGCCCCACCACACACACACAAACACACACACACACACACACACACACACACACACACACACACACACACACACATGACTGGAGGGGAACAGCCTGAGGTGCATGACCCTCAGTGAACAGGTAGAGATGGGGATGCTCTCTGTGTGGACACTAACATGAATGTTTAACATGATGTGTGTGTGCGTGTGCGTGTGCATGTGCGTGAGCGTGTGTGTGTGTGTGTGTGTGTGTGCGTGTGTGTGTGTGTGTGCGTGTGTGTGTGTGCACACGCACGCGTGTTTGTGTGTGCATCTGTGTGTGAATACTGAATTTCTATAGTTTCCTGAGTTGCTGCAAGCAAAAACTGATCATGTAACAGCAGGCTGGATTGTCATACAGTATAACACATGCTTATTCTGCATAGAGAAAAGAACAACATGAATATGTTGTCTTATACCACGCGAAGCCTCCGCATCGTCCATTTATTTCTGATAATGGACACCTCGTCGGGCATTATCCCTTACATAACATACAGTATAACACATGCTTATTCTGCATATGGGGAAATGGAGAAAAGAACAACATCAATATAGAGAAAAAAGACAAGGAGTAACGTTCCCTAAGCAGCTCTCCTCACCCTTGCTTTAACCTCACTCCTGGGCCAATGGTGTTTATTAGTGTTGTTTTTTTCCCTCCTGTGTGTTTTGTTGCCTTATGACAAACAATAGCACAAAGAAAAACAACCACAAGAGCTAATAATGAATTTGCCCCCTAATATTGTTTATTGCAGCTCTGTGGGCAACACCTCTGGTCTCCATCTGCACAGGGAGTCCAGCACTCAGAGAGCAGTGCAGCCGAGCAGCACGGAGTGGGGGAAAGAGAGGGGATGGAAATAATGGCTGGCCTTAGGAATGAGTCCAAGAAGAGGGGAGAGAGGTAGGATGAGGGGAGAGAGAGAGAAAGAGGTGGGATGAGAGGAGAGAGAGAGAGAGGAAGGAAGGAAGGAAGAGAGAGAAGGGGTGGTTTGGGTTGACGTTGCGAGATAGAGTAATGGAAAGAGCACAGATGTAAAAGCCTAAAAAAAAACTTCCTAGAGAAAAAAGTAAACAAACAGGCCATTTGAGGCCAGTGAATTAAAATGTCCAGTCTGGAGGGGGATCTTTGTTGGAAAGCAGATGAACATAGTCATAGGGGCTCCTACCATTCCAGTCAATTCACCACTTCCAGCCTCTAGCACACATCTTTGTTTTTGTTATTGGTAAAACACCATTTCACCTTGTGAGGCATCAAACTAACTTACTGCTTAAACAATTAAACATAAGGAAAAACACCCAAGGTTAATACCAACAAAGGAGTCCTTTCATGTGTACTTGTTTCATATTGCTGGAAATGATGAGCTGAAATTGATACATTTTCATATCTCAGCAAAACACCACTCCTCCAGACTGTTTACACCCCCAGTCTAGACGGGCGCCAGCTCTGTGTCGGATGATTGACAGGCCGAAGCGGAGCCCGGAGGATGATTCTCTCCGACATCGCCTGTCTGAATGTTATGGATGTACCTTCGCCAAGCAGCCCTGCCTGCCAGCCAGAGCCTGTGCAGGATTCATTAGTGGAGTAGCGAGCCTGACCTGAGTCTCTTCGTCAAAAAGTAAGGCCCCTTGCGGTTAATGTTAAATCTAATACAAACTGAACTTCATTTAAATAATATTGAGTTTGCTTTATTGACTTTGTGTTCTTTTTAATCAAAGAATAATTAAAATGAGCGGTGTATCTTCAAATATTTGATAGGTCAACCTCGCAAAACATATTTTTCGATTTTGCCTGGAATATGCGGTGGTAATAATAAATGGGTGATTCTTCAATTGGGGGCAATTTTGCCATCTTAAATTTTCAATTATAAAATCAGGAACATTTTGGTTTAAATTATGCCAGGACAATGCTTACATACTTTAATATGAAGGTATAATGCTGGCCACAACCGAGTTTAAATATATTTAAAATAATTTATATTTATTTGCCAACTGGCATTACAAAATGTCATTCCCATCACAACATCAAAAACCTGAAAATAAAATAAAATGATCTAACAAGGAGATAATTTAAACTCATTTATGTTGTAAACATTGTTAACCATCAACAATAAGTATAAATTCAAAATGTTCACATTCAGCAAATTACACATATTTTGATTTTCTCACCATCAAAATGTGATTTTCCATGTTCAACAAAGTACACTTTTGTTTAATTTCTGGAAAAGTAGTTTTAGATATTTTTTCTTTGAATATGTGGATAAGTATTTCATTAAGCTTTTCATGTAGCAGCTCAATATTGAAGATAAAGCTATTTTTAAAGTATTTTTACTGTAAATTAAGGAATGTTGCGGTAATGACATGCTGTTCTGGTAATGACATAGTGTTTTGGTAATGACAAGCAATGAAAAAATGGGAATGTTTGAATAGTCAAAAATAGGGACAAAACTAAACCAGAAACCTCTATTTTTTTTTCTAGAGAAAATAACATGAAACAATGGCATTAAACAGCAGAAAATATCAAAATACAGACCACAACTATATTGAGATTATTACCGGTAGGAAAAAGATGGTATGGTTTAACAATGCATATTTCAGGCCTAAAATGAAACCTCCTTGAAATGTCATTATTTATGTTTTTTTTTCTTGTTGTTGTTTAATCTGCATCCCTAGGAAGATACAAATAAATGTTTCATGGCAACTGGTCATCGACAATTCTTAAGTATACTTCCAATGTTAAATGCGTGCTAGAGTGGACATCTGTAAAAGTTAAGGTTAAATAAGGTTAAATATTTGCATAAAATATTTGTAGGCCTAGCATTTATTATTGTTTCTTGACTGACAGAAAAAAGAGGTCTTCCTATACTTTTCCCCTGTATTCTCTAGACCTTTCTGCTAATGTCTTGGGAGTCATGTTGGTTGAAAAAAAATAGGGTAAATTTGTTTTAGGAAGTAAGGTATCTCACTTAAGTTTCATTGCAACATCACACTATTAGGCTTCTTTAACTTCATTTCTAAACAGATGATAAAATATAGATGGTGAAACAGAAAACTTGTCATTACCGCCATCACCTGTCATTACCGCCATCACCATCACAACAAGTTTTGTGTTGGTAATGACGGTTGCGGTAATGACATTTTTCATCTTATTTCAGGAAAAAAGATGCTAGGTCATGGATTTGCTAACATCATTCATCAACTAGTACAACATGAACTTTAAATACACATAAATAATGTGAATATTTCATTTTTTTCATAAAAATATTGCTGCAACAGCATTTATGGTAATGACGCTGAATAAGTCTACTCCATGATCAGAAGGAACACATGATTAAATTACTTTTTCAGACATCAGATATCACTCTTCTCTCATGGCTGACATGTGCTTCCCTGTCACTATTCATTTCCATGGTTACGGCACAAACAAGTCTTATCCTAAAAAAATCCTAGTAGTAATCATAGACTGTCGCGGTAATGACGATATTGTTGGGGGACAATACTAAATTGTTAAAAATATTAACAAATTGTATAGATGTGAACCAAAATAATGCATAAAATGCATTTTTAAGTTACTATTTAAACATATATTGTGATTGTTTTAATGAAATGATAACATTTAATCACATTTTTAGAGCAGAAAAGTTTGAAAGTCTGGGTTGGGGACAAGACCTAAGTAGCCAAAAATTGGTGTTAAAAACAGTTTTAAAAATATAAATCATAAAGATTTTAGTGTATTATTTTTTTTGGTGGTGCAATAAACATTATTTGAAATAACTAAACTATTTATTTTGTAATATAGTATTTCTAACATGAATTTATAACCTGGGGACATAAAAGTTCCCCTAAGTAAAGAATGACCCAAATATACAATGTTAAAAAATATGGGTAATACTTTACTTGTGACATGATACTGTCATAACCCTAACCATAACTCTAACTTGTCATGACAAAAACAGAATGACACTTGACAGAAGCAATACAGTATGTCATAAACGTTTATGACTTCTTTATAATGTTTATGACACGTTCATGACAGTGTCATGTCACTCTTATGTAGGTACCTTCAAGTAAAGTGTAACCAAATTATGCTTATTTAACTGTCACATCTAAAACGTGGAAGTTGACACAGTTAGGCCCAATCATACATACATTTCGGTCGTTGCTCTTACCTTACCATTACCTTGTATCCACCAGCTGCCTGCCTGCAGCCTACTTCCAAAACTCCAAAGCTGCTTGCTGTCAGATTTGGGTCTGAGGGAACAAGTTCAGTGTATCAACAACACTCAATAACAGTTTATGTGATGTGTTAATCAATTAAATTCCCAACAATTTCACAACAGCTAGTTCTGGAGTAGGCCATTCAACTAGCCCGCTTGCTTACGACGAGACTCAGGCTGCGCAGTTGGCACCCGCTTCCTTATTTGGGTTTTGGGTTGCCAGGTTTTAGCCTATGACAAAACGGTTGAAATTGAAACTAAGTGATCGTGTATGTGTAGGGTGTATTTCATACACAATCTGGCAACCTGAATGGATCAATGATTTTAAAATGAAGTTTGATGGCCATGCAAATTAGGCTACGGGAGTTTTCCGGGAGAAATAACAAAACGGGAGGGTGCTGGGAGATGACCTTGAAATACGGGAGAAACCCGGAAAAAATAATTATATTTGTTATAAGCCACGACAGGGAGAGTCAAAGTTCTGCATCAGCTCTCGAACAGGAATTGCGCTCTTTGTGACAGAAAACTTCAAAGTACTGATCGCCTCAGTCATAGTGGAAGCCTGGTGGGAGTATTCACACAAACAGGCAGACACACACACACACGCACACACATATTCGCATGTCTGCACGCACACACACACACACACACACACACACACACACACACACACACACACACAGACACACTCACATTCAGTACGCCTACACACACACTATCTCACTCACTCCCTCACTGACTCACTCACTCACTGACTCACTCACTCACTCACTCAGACTCTCTCTTTCTTCTCGCTCTTTTACCCTGGGCTGTTGAAATAGTATCACTTTCACTGCTGAGCATGACACTGAAACTCTCAGCTCACTGGGCGAGAGACGGCAAACACACAAACTCACACTGTGCAGCCTTCCAAACTAGACTCCTCTCAGTGCTTGTGCTCTGAGGTGGAAAGGATGCGGAGTGAGGGAGTCATGGAGGAATTTGATGGGCTGGCAAAGGGAAAATGAGAGACAGATAAAGAAAGAAAGAGAGAAAGAGAGAGGGAGCTAGTATGATGCGATGAATGGCCCTACTCATCTGCTTGGGGGTGCGGTGCCAGGCTCTTTGTCAGGGCTATTTATGAGCCTTGGCTGATACAAAGGCAGGGCAGGATGGGATAGCGCCGCTGCTCTGTGGACTCTCAAGAGGGCCACTGCCAGTCTTTCATGGGAATTCTTCGTACATACTGTAGCAATGGAACCTGTGTGTGTGTGTGTGTGTGTGTGTGTGTGTGTGTGTGTGTGTGTGTGTGTGTGTGTGTGTGTGTGTGTGTGTGTCTGTTTGCATGTGTGTGTGTGTGTGTGTATATGTGCGTGTGTGTGTGTGTTTCCGCATGTCATATGTATGTGGAGACTTCAACTGGGCACAAAGCCTGTCTGAAATGTTTTGTGGAACAGGCCAAGGTGACTTGTTTTGGATAGAATGTGCCTAGCTGTGTTAGGGTCAGTCTAGTGAAGTTTGCTATGACTTGGTACCTTTTTTAAATGAGCACCATGCAGGCGTACACTTCTTATGTACCCCCCCTTGCAACTAACCCCCTACACCCCCAAACTCTTGCAAGCACAACTGCTGGGTTCTCTCTCCTCGGCTGGTGGGGGCAAAGCAGAGACAGAGTCTGTGAGTATTTCCTGTCGGAGTAAAAGTGCCGACGGCGGGGCTCGAGTGTATGTCTGGATCCCACTCCTGTGTTCCTCTCAAAGGGAAAGAGGTGTTCACTCAACATTTGCAGCCTCATCCAGTGCCACAATGTTTTTTTTCTTCTCCTCCAAGTGCCTCATAAAATACAGATGAGTGAGGACACATTAAAGCCACGCTTCATTTACTTTTAAAGCCAAACTTTTCCCCTTTCCTGGCTGCTTGTTGTACAGGGCTATGAGCAATTTATGCAATTTTTATATGACCTAAATAAAACAGATTCTTTAGGCGACATGATTTTATGACCGGAATAATATTTTGTGTTTATCCACCTTTTTAATGATGACTAAATTGCCGATGTAATTATTCCTTGTCACCAAGAGCGAAAATGTTTAATTGTTGATTCAACATTTTCTTTTTATTTTGACAGTATTTATGAATCTGTGACGAGTGACATTTGAGCATTTGAGAACTTGTATAGGTAGTGTCTAAGTTTTAGAATAGATGATGCTGTCACTGCAGCCATGGGGCCACTTGTTGGCAATACCAATTCGGCCGAAACGTCATCCCAACTTGTCTCAGCATCGCTCACATCCTCAGATGGCTAACTCCTCACCCATCCCACTGAAGTCTGCTGGCTGTCACTCCAATAACCAGGTCTTCTCTCATGGACCCTGTACCACAAATGAAATAGCACAGGAGTCAGCTCATACAACCAGAAGAGGCGAAGCGAGAAGGAGAGAAAAACCCTGTATACTCCCCAAGAATGTAAATTGTCTTCCTGTAACTCAACTCAGGTCCAATGAAGTGATAATGATAAGAAGACAAGTTTATTTCAAGGTTGCATATATGCAAGTAAGCGATAGGCTATATGTAGATTACCTTGACTGTCGCTTGGAAGAAAAATGTCAAAGAAATGAGTGAAAGAAAAAAGAAAGCCTGTGCTTCCATTAAGGAATGAATGGATTCCTCTAGACAAGTTTATAAAGATGAAAAGACAGAGGAGTCTTCATCAATACTTTCAGAAGGCATGGCCAGACGGATGCTAAATCACACACAAACCCCATCCTTCCCTCACCTCATCTCCCGACAATACTGGTGCTTTTATAAACTCGGCTCATACCACTTTATTGTATTTTATTACACTAATATGTTTGGGGAACACACACAGCAGAGCAAATATTACCTCGGAGGTGTTTCTTTTTTCTTTCTGCTTCCTTTTTTTTCGCCAAGTACTCCTTAGAGTCGGCGCTTGGGAGAAAACAAGCACCTTATTTCTCCCTGGCATTTTTAATCACGCCTGCCGCGCTCTGATGGACGTCTGGGCTGTCTCCCAGCTCACTGCCACCGATATTAGAGTGCACATGGTGAGAGAGAGGACGCCACGACGCTACACCTGAAATGTTTTATTCACGTGGACAAGGCCCCTAAAACACAAATAATTCTCGCTGCATTGCCCTCATTAATGTTCAGGAGCAGGAGAGGAGGCGCAGATCTGAAATGCTGGTGCCGATGCCAAAACGTGTTGATCATCCTAAAACACTCCCCTCAGTGTTCTTAACATTGTCCTTGAGATGCAGGAGACCAAACTCTCCAAACTCTCTTTCCCCCTCTCTCTCTTGCAGTGCTATTTGCAATTAGTACATACACGATAATCATATACTAGATCTATTGCAGGCCATATCTAAGCGTCAAAGACTTGATGCATTATGTGTGATTAGGCTGAGAGGTGTGGAGCACAAACACAATCATAGATCCAGCGTCACCTGTTTTCTCTCTCTCTCCCTCTCTCTCTTTTTCTCTCTTTCTCTCTCTCATTAGCCTATTCCCCTGCCAGTGTCTCTGATAAATATGTTTAGCACTCAGAGCCCTACATATGCATGTGACCTTTCTGAGGCCGTCATTCAAGTGATGTGGAGGACTTCCTCTATGTGTCTGCCCTGTCTGTGTGCAGGTAAGCCTGAAGTGTTAATAACTCCTGTGTTGTATTAGAGTTAATTCATAAGGACACTGATGAGGTCGGGTGGTAGGGAAAAACAAAGTGATTGTATTGCAATGGTGTGTGTGTGTGTGTGTGTAGGGGGGGGCTAAATTATGTCTGTATAGATGAAGCCAGATGTTGAGAAGGCCATTGCTTGGCTCAGAAAATGACATGCACGAGGAGAATCCTGACAGTGGCGTGAGTTATGAAATGATTAAAGATTTTGTGTGTAAGCGCCTTGTGTGTGTTTTATTGTCATGATCCAGACATTGGCATAATTACTGTTCTTAATTTTAAATCAATGCTTGGCAGAATAAGGGGAAAGCAGTTTTATTCTTTCTCCAATTGTTTTTCTACAAGTCAGGTATGTTTGTACACACAGACAAAATTATTAATTAAATTGTCTTTGTGTTTGAAATGTGCTATAGGAATAAACTTGCCTTGCCTAATTTATGTGAGAAAATTGTTCCCTATTTACCATAATTACGTAACACATTTTGTTTGTATTTTCCCCTGAATGACATGAAAGGCTTCTGTTGTTGACAGAGTCAGTGCTTTATTTTCCTCTATAATTGCATGCAGATGGGATTATTTGATCAAGACACAATGACTTTCCTTTCTTCAATTCATTAGCTGCATCCATAATGTTTACTGTAATACATGCTGTGACCTTAGCTGGACCATCGTTTGGACCTTTAGAATCTCCACCATCATCTTGACGCCGTATGTGCCCAAGGATATGATGCATGCATTATTATACATCGCTTTTAGTGCATCTAAATCAATCATAACCGTAAAACCCCAAACTGCCTCGTAAAGTAGCGTAGCCAGGCCGCATGCGCCTGATAAAAACAGCATCTGTCTCCATGGGTGCTGTGGGGTGCTAGGAGCAATGTGTGGATAGGAACCTGCAGTAGGAACCTTTTCTCTTGACCTCACGTTCTAGCACATTTTATCTCACACTCTTTCTCACACCCTCACACCACCACACCTTGTTATTAGAGATTAATGAAAGAGCTAACGAAGAGCTGCTTATTAGGAACAGTTGTTGTTGCTGGGTGTGTCTCTCTGTGTGTGTGTGTGTGTGTGTGTGTGTGTGTGTGTGTTTTGTGTTTGTGTTTGTGTGTGTGTGTGGGAGTGACTATGACAAGGTAAGAGAGAGAGAGAGAGAGAGAGAGGGTGAAGGAGAGAGGTGAAGTCTGGTGTAGTGGCTAATTTGACATTCAGTGAAGCAAGACAAGCAGAGGGGTTGTGAGTTCATTGTCACTGGGGGAATCCAAGGCTGATTGTACAGCTTATACTCCCCAAAAGATAGAAAACTAGCACCGGGAAATTTCCTTTTTCGCCCTTCTCAAAACCCTTCATTTGAAATGCTTGACACAGAACAGGGAGAAAGCATCTGCTGAGTATTGTGAAAGGACACACACACACACACACACACACACACACAGACTTAGTAGGCTTGCTGTGATGCTGTGAGTGATGAGAGAGGTACCTAGAGGTACGTAGAATATTTCATCAGGAGACAATGAGAAATGTTCTGCTATTCTTGCACCACTTCAAACTCTCCACACATTTATGGTCTAACTGTTCAACAGCTTTCCCCCCCAGAAACTGCTATTGATTAACATTGTTTTGTTTTGTTTCCATCCCATTGATATACAGTACATATCAAGCACCATAACAGGTCTAAAACTCAGGAATCTCTTTCATTAGTAAGAATGAGTTTTACTCTTGCCTATACCAAGATGACTGGATTTTCATTGCACGCTGAATGCTTTCAGTGAATCAATAACCTGCATGGGTTGAGAGGAGAATGGTGCTTTAAGAAGATTTGGGCAGAGTTGTGAAGAGAACTCAGCCATTATGGTGCTTGCTATAGGGGAGAATGCAACACATAATTGAAAGTGTTAGCAAAGCAAATTGAAGATCGTCAGAGGGTAACGGCATTGGTTCAAAGGCTATTTGTGTGTGTGTGTGTGTGTGTGTGTGTGTGTGTGTGTGAGTGTGTGTGTGTGTGTGTGTGTGTGTGTATGTGTGTGAAACCATTTGCTGACATGTCAGTAAAAATATCCCACCCAAGATGAATAATGGCAAGCTAACTGTGTCTATTACGGTATACTTTACACTAATAGAGATGTCTGGATATTGAATCACTGCATCAATATAGCCTGGGTGAAACTCGATGAACCTAAAAGTAGATCTGAAGGTCTGCCTGGTGACCTTATTGAAGCCGATTTCCAAACTCACTGAAATCCTGGGAACCAATCACAACTACCGTGGCCGTGGCTTACTGGTTAGCACTTGGGACTTGTAACCGGAGGGTTGCCGGTTCGAACTCCGACCAGTAGGAACGGCTGAAGTGCCCTTGAGCAAGGCACCTAACCCCTCACTGCTCCCCGAGTGCCGCTGTAGCAGGCAGCTCACTGCATCGGGATTAGTGTGTGCTTCACCTCACTGTGTGTTCACTGTGTGAGTGTGTTTCACTAATTCACGGATTGGGATAAATGCAGAGACCAAATTTCCCTCACGGGATCAAAAGAGTATATATACTTATACTTATACAACTGCTTATACGGCTTTATACGATGACAGACAGAGGAGTGCTTGGCACCACTTTTGTGCACAACTAATTCCTGCGCTGATGGTGTCAGTGTTTAATGACATGGACATTTTCTTTGGAATTAAGTAAACAGCTGCAAGATGTCTGATGTACATCCAAAAATATTTCCCTAGACTCAACCTCATTTGAGATTTGGGAATCTGTCAGGTGTCAGTCAGGCTATTAAATATATAGCAGAACCTTGTGTTTAGACCACAGTATGGTGTTCTTGCTAAAAGTTACTTCTGGCACCATGCTTATGTGGCATACCTGTACTCAGGGGCACCCCTGGGGGGGTATTTGGGGCAGCCGTGGCCCACTGGTTAGCACTTCGGACTTGGAACCGGAGGGTTGCCGGTTCGAACCCCGACCAGTAGCCACGGCTGAAGTGCCCTTGAGCAAGGCACCTAACCCCTCACTGCTCCCCGAGCACCGCCGTTGATGCAGGCAGCTCACTGCGCCGGGGTTAGTGTGTGCTTCACCTCACTGTGTGTTCACTGTGTGCTGAGTGTGTTTCACTAATTCACGGATTGGGATAAATGCAGAGACCAAATTTCCCTCACGGGATCAAAAGAGTATATATACTTATACTTATACTATACTTATTAGGCTTTTTTTTGCAGCGCATCATTATTATATTTCTTGGATGTAGCCTTGCAAAACACATCTGAGTTTGCCCTCTACCAAATGATCTTCTCCATTATATAGAGCAGTTGCTCTGATGGGAAACACTGAGCCAAACCAGATTGGTCTCAACTTGATTGAAGTGAGTCATATGTTTGTCACATCACACCATATCATCATCCCATTAATTAATCTTGTATAGCCTCTGTGGGCCTATTAAAGTCATTTTCATTCATTAGATGTGAAGCTGATACTTCGTCATTCAGCCAAAATTTAAAGGATAATTACCCTAATTGAAACTTCTAATATATCTGCAGGGATTCTGCATGTGCCTTTAAATTAGGCAGTGACTTGCACACAGTAACATCTGATGCTTTATGATAGTTTTATGATGTGATGACTGCATTCATCTTGGCATGATGGACACTGAGACAGCGGCAGAGCATCTGAGATGGGTTATGAGCCCGAACATGGCTGGGCAGAGCTCCAAGAAATCACCACTCACAGCATTCACAAGAGTGCCATTGCCCTGCAGTCCTCTTAAAAAGGTGGGAAATGAGCGTGAGTGGTTTAGAGGGGTTAAAAGAGGAATTGGTGCTTGGGAGAAGTGTGCCTTGCACACAGCACACCTCTACTACTCACAGTAAGAGGGAGTGAGAGGGAGAGAGAAAGAGAGAGAGAGAGATTTCATGAGAAGGATAAGGAGAGAGCAAGAAATTGTAGGGGCGGAAGATCAACTGGTGTTTTTTTTTATGAAGCTTTCTGTTTTTGAAAGAGTCCCTCGTTATGAACTACAAGCTCGTAAGTTCTGCTGGTGTTTACACTCACCTCTCCGGTGGAGAGAAGAAACAGAATGCATTATGGATATCGCCTGGAACGTGCCTGCACTGTCAGATGGCTTCCGCTGATGAGTTCAGCTTCTCAGCCGCAGAGTGTTAGGCAGAGCATCCGCCACAGTATGTAATGTGTTATAGATGGACTTTTAATAACACGTCAACCCCACCATATGTCCAATTAGAGAGAAGGACAAATATTCGATCTGCTTGTGTGCGTGTGTGTGTGTGTGTGTGTGTGTTGTGGGGGGTTGGATGGGATAGTACGGTGTTTATCTGTATGTACATATTTGTGTGTATAGATGATACTGCCTGTGTGTATGTGTTTAATGGGGATGTGATTTGTGCTGTTTTTTGTTTGTTTGTTTGTTTTATTTTTCTTGTTTTTGTGCAATTGACATTGTAAAATGAAACAGCATCACTGTATGCACAATTGGCAAAAATTTCCTTCAGGGTATAACCATATGGTAGTCTCTGTGAAAGCAATATGAATAAATTGCATCTGTCTCTTTCTCTCTGTGTTTCGATGACAGAAGAATTTCATAATTGGAAACAAGCACTGTGGTTTTTAGCACTAAGTAAACACATACTTCTTGGAATAAATAGAATTCATGGTGAATGGCATTCGATTAAACCAGAACAATTATCTTTTGTTTTGGGACAGCACGCAGCATATGTTTGCCTCATGATAGCTCACAAATGGAATCAGAAATGAGCCAGGGCTGGGGTAGAAGCACTGTGTGACTTTTTGAGCTTAGTACGCTCATTACTCTGAGTCTTGTCCTGAGGTGTTATTGAACACGCTTATTTCACAAAGTCTGAACACAAGCTCTAGAAACAAGTAGCAAACTAGCCACGGAATTTGTGTGAAAGGGTGCGATACGGGTCCCACTTACATGTAACTCTGTCCGCTTTACAGTGTGCTTACAGTAAGTCAGGGGAAAAGCAATCCTATAAAGTTCTCATGTAAATGCATGTTTACAACTTACTCACAATGAGCCCCAAGAGCAATTTGTACTGACTTGCATAATGACTTGCAGCAATGCATTTGACTTTTCAATTAATTAAGTGCATGTATTATATTTCATTAATTATGGATGCAGAGCAGAAAGAGTGACAGTGATGCATGTCAGAAGGTAAAGATGTAGGTGTACAGGTGAGGTTGGTATGAAATGTACTGTTGCCTTAGGAACCCTTGCCTTAACTAACACAATGCAGTTTTTTCACTTGGAAATGACACATTCTGATGGAACACTGACTTATAATAGGGAGAAGTTTGTAAAAAGTCATTTACATTGCCATTGTTTTAGTATGCCTGGTTTTGCACTAGGTAACTCTGTACCATCAGGAAATGTGACCCTTTTCATAATTTTTCAATGTAATTGCTACCACTCTAGCATCTTTTTCCAACTTGCAGGACAGGAGATTTTTTTGTATATCAAGAGGCACACTAATTTTACTAAATTAAAGCAAGAGCACAATTTAGAAAAAGAAGCCCACAAATGAGTGCTGATTTAGTAAAACGAGCATACAATTTTGTAAAATAAGTGTACTTTTTCTCAATATACACCAACAAAATCTTTCAATGAGACCTCCCAGGCTCCATAAGTTAGACTTTCATAGAACCCTGACAAATGATCCTGAACATTGAAAAATACAACAAAGGAGGAATACCAATTACCAATACCTTACATTGTGTTGCTTTAAGAGTTACGATAGGAACTACTTTCATATTGTCTTCTTCAATGGCTGCTTAAAACTGGCTATGTATTAGAGTTCACCAATTGAATAACCTTCTAAAGAAGATTATTAGATAATAGATAAATAAGATAATTGTCAGTGTGAAGATAAAAACTAATTTAGTAAATGAACAGTAATATGAATTGAAGACGTGACAATGAAGACGTGGAGTTCAACTACATCAATACACTTGACAAGTGAAATGGGGAGCTCGGTACATATTTGGATGCTCCTGAGTGGAAATGCATGCACTGGTGCATGGGGTGGGTTTGTCAGGGTAGTTTATTCCATATTAACCTCTACTCAGAAGGGAACTGGGGGTAATGGACCATAGACAGCAATTCATCAGAAGCCATCATTGGATGTTGACTACGTAAATAGCATCGACACACACCACTGTGTCCATATGCCATGTGGTCCTTAACGTGAACTTGTGTTAAGTGTGAGAGCTTCTTCATGCTCCCTGGAATTTGTGTGTGTGTGTGTATGGGGAGCTGTTTTTTTTTTCATCAAAGCTGTACAGCTCCAGATGTTGATGGAAAATGGCTTTCAGACCTAAGCATTCAATTTGCCCACGTGAAGTATAGGACATGACCATTACGCCATTCTATTACCCCGCACTGTGTTGCAGAGAGGCAAAGTAAGAGTTGAACTAACACTGTTGTATGTTGTCTATTTTTTTCTGGCCGATGGGTCCATAATAAGGTGCACTCTGATGTTCTACTGATTCCTCTCACTGGGCCAAAAACAGAACAGTTGTCTGAATGCAGTAAGAGCCCAAGGGATTTCTTTGGAAATACTTTCGCACTCTCACTCTTTCTTTCTTTCTTTCTTTCACACACACAAAAGATGCAAGTAACAGAACAGCACATCAAGTTATTGACACACTTCAATGTTTTGCATGTCATGCAGCCACAAAACAGCATTCAGAGGTATATCATGCCAATGTTGCCTAACATGCACATTGCCTTTTTATACAGGTACTACTGTACCTGCTTACTCAGTAAGCTCACACAGAACCCTGCTCCATCACTCACTAGATCTCTGCTCCTCCTCTCCTCACCAGGGTCCACAAATGTGATGGACAGTTTGAAAACCCAATCCCTGACGCGGGGCTCCTCTGTGCAGCTGATTAATAAAAAGGCTCGTCTTCTAGAGAGGACAATGCCTCTGTAATGCCACCCAAGCCATTCAGTAAGGCTGTTTCAAAAGCTTGGGAGGAAGCATGTCCACATTTTCAATTGAATCGATAGGCTACTTTTACATGCTGTAACTTTAAGTAAAAAGCCCTAATGGAAGAAGTCAATTTGCACATTTGTTAAAATTGTGCCAAGACAACTTTTCATCATGCTCTAAAAGTTGGGTACAAGTTCAGTATTAAAGGAGAATAAGTGTCAGCGAACATGGGCGGTTAGCTCAAGTAGGTAAAGTAAAGTACCTTTTACCTAAATACATTTAACAATAATGATCAGGTTGAAAAATGCCAGAATCCTATTTAATATTTTTGACTGAATTGGAGGTCCTGCACCAAATAATGCTAGTTGTGCTCTCCAAGCCTACTTATGCCCAGTTGACAGAGTGTATTTGCTTTCTCAGCCAGGATAACTCACTTCAGTGGCTGAATGTGACAGAGTCACTTTGACTAAATCAGTGTGGAACCACAACCCTTACCACCACCTTGCTTTAAAAAAATTGAACTCTGTCTCTCTTCATCTAATGATTCAAGTTCATATGACAAAGAAATGTGTCTCTCATCTCTCACAAAGGCAGTGCTTTCACTTGGATGGTTATCCTCAGATATTTGTTTTATGAACTATAACTGACAAACACAAAGGAACACAGAGTCATAAGAGTCTGCTGAACCTGACAGGCTGGTTGGATCATCTTGACTGAATGCCAATTGTATGCCTCATCATAAACATCTCAAAGCAGCACTATGTGGATTGGAATGTCCAATCACCCTTATCTGTTAGTTTTTTTGAACAACCATTACTGGGATTGTGTTTGTCATTATGTCTCAGCCAATAGGCCTCACAATGATTCCTGGATCTTGATTGAGGCATAGTGATTATTTACAAAGCTGAACAAGTGTGCTTTTTACGAGAGAGGTGCTACATATGAACAGATATCTCTGTATAGACAAAATATCCAACTGTGTACAGCTTTGTAATATATTGTAATAAAAAAGAACTCCATTGGGCAAATTGTTACTCATTCAGAAACACATGCTTTGAGGGGTTTTCAGAAACACCTCATTCTTGGTGAGATTTTGTCTTCGCAAAGGAGTAAACAAAAAAAAAAACCTCATATTGATCTTGATCTTATAAATCAAAATCTTAAAGAATGTGAAAGAAATGTTACTACAATATAATTACTACAATACCTTAATTTATGCTACATCTGTTAGTTAAAACCATGTTTGCTTTTTATGACCGCCGCTAGCGAAGCGGTCATATAGGGATTGTCAAAGTTTTTTTTTTTTTTTTTTTCCCCCGTCATCTACTTCCTGAATTTTTGGTCAACGATACCCGGGACACCAAAACACCGGGGCACATGAAATGTGGTGGGTATGTAGCCCCACTAGACTTTTACGGAAAAATTTCGTTTCGTCCCCGGGGTCCACTCCCCCCCCCCGTGCTGGGCCCCGAACTGCAAAAAAGCAGTTTTTTCCTAAATAACTACCTGAACCGTGGCACCGAGGATGAAGAATCTTTTTATGGTATGTTGGTCTCAAGGGCCCACATCAATCTGGCCCATAATCACTCATTTGTGATTTGCACCCCCTCGGTAAAAAATGAAAATGCAATATTATTCTGCTTTAATCGCCCCTATCTTCAGTTAAGATGTTCAGAACTGCACCAAATTTTATTTGTATGATTGACCTGGCATTCTCTGGGGGTATGCCAAGTTTCGTAGAATTTCATCCATGGGGGGGTCTTAAAAAAAATAAATTATGTGTACATTTAGTGACTGTACACTCATTGGCCTGTAGATGGCGGTGCACACATATACACATGCACACACACACAGGCACCCACATACTATCGGTATTAGAACGGCCGATACATAATTACAAATTCAGTAGGATTAAAAAGAAATAAAAATATATATTCATCATCATCATGCTGCATTTCCAGTATTGGTGATAAGTAGTCGTTTGTCCACTAGATGGCGCATCGTTGCAGTGAGACGTAATTTTGTTGGAAGTTAAACGTGGGTTGGAATAACAATGGACGCTTCCTACAAGGACTAGTTTACCGCAGAGAACGTCTAATAAGGATAGGAGGATGTTCACATGAAATGTAATTCCCATTTCTTCTTGAAGCCGAAATAAATCTGAGGATGTTTATCGGACATGCTTGGTTTTTACTGCAGGTAGGTTAATCTTATAATATCAATAAGGACCTAGGTAATGTTACCGTTAGCGTTGGTTGAGTGATGGAGGCCAATTTGATTGATTGCATTTGTAGAAAACTATAAATGCGGTTATACCAAGCAAATTGATAGCAGCACTGTAATTGTATCTTTCGACTGTCAATTGTTGCATGTGCTACAAAAATCGTTCTGTGCAATGGAAGATTTACCAACATTACACCGGCCTGATACAGTTTTGCCTATACATGCGTGAGACTGAGACGCCTGTTTATTTTGTTTTAAGTGCGTGCAGGGTGTAAGAGGGGAATCGATGTGCTTTGATTCCAGCTTGGTAGTTGTAGTCTGTGAAATTAAAAAGCACGTGTGTGTGAAGTATCCAAACAATGACACCTTCATTTCATTATGGCTGCTTTAGCAACACACCTTAAGCTACTGTGTAGTGGGTCCCATTTAGAAGTGGCTACTTCATTCGCGCTTTCCTTGACTCATGGAGCTGCGTGAATTTTATTACAACTTTTCGCCACGATATGGCAGTTTAAGTCCGCTTGAAACTGTAAGGCGTAAGCCATTGGTTTCAAAGGAGATTTTATTTGTGTTAAGCCAGCATAGCCTATTGACAATTTATGTTGTAAATAGGCCTACCTTATAAGCCTACATGTAGCTTAGGGAAGCTAACAGCTTTCTATTAGGATCTAGTGTGTTAGTTACAGTTTTGTCATAACTCCCTGATGCATTTTGCATTTAGAATAGCCAGAGCGTGAACAATATCGGTGCCTATGGACTAGGCTTGGTGAACCCAGCCTGATCTGCCCGCTATTTATTTTTTGATTTCTTAAAAGATTGAGGTTGGTCTGGTGAAAGCCAGACTAGCCATGGACCTCAGTTACAAAATGCAAGGGAACATGAATCAGCCTATATTTGCACGAACAATAACGGACAACAGCTCTTCAACTTTGGCCCGTTAAAATGTGTATGAACAGTCTAGCGACGCATTTCATCAAGGCCCATTTGGACATGTCAGTTATTTGCACCACTAGATGTAAAACAGCATTTCGTTTCAGACTACTGTTACTTAATTTGTGCATTAACAATAACGTTTCAGACTACTGTTACTTAATTTGTGCATTGACAATAAAGTATTACATGAACTAAAGATGACTAAAATCTTATGTAGAAGAAGAAACATTCACAAAAAATCCATCCATCCAAAAATGACCTTTGTTTTTGATAGCTGTTGAAAACGGCACGGAACTGACAGAGATGTTTTTGTTTATAAATAAATAAATAAATAAATAACATTATGCTGATACCTTTTGCTTTTCCCAAATACAATGTAGCCTACAGGTGTAAGTGACCTTTCATCAATCCAGTTGCAATGGATGAACTGTGATGAACTGCCCTACTTGTGATTGTTTAGAGATGTTAAAGGTTTTATAACAATGTTACATCTTCTTTGGCTATTCTACAATCTATTCACCTTTTCAGCACCAGTAGGCTACTCTCTGTGCAGCCGCACACACACACTCAGGCATGCCAAACAAGCATACACAAAAGTTTCAAGAGTGTGGGATGGAGTAAAATATGGAGACAAATTGAAGTGTGATTTATTTTCGCGGAACGGATGTACAGGACTGAGCGGCGGTCATATTTTGTACCGCTATGCGGTACATCTAGTTGTTCACATCACTGCCAACAGTTGAGTCAAAAGTGGTTGTGAGTTAAAAAATGAGTATCATAAAATGCCATACAAATTCCATAGAGTATATTTGTCATTGATAGTGATTAATGAACTGAGGGGATTAATTACTAATCTGTATCTGGGTTTGTATATTGGTATAGTTGAAAAATGGCTTCAGCTGGTGTCATTTCCTGTAGTAGGCCTATTTTCAAGACAATGAAAAACTTGGTCACTGCACACTTTTACTTTTATTTATCCCAACGTTTCGGCCTATCAGCCTTTGTCAAGGTTCCTGTATTTTCAAGACAGGTCAAGAGTTTTACTTCTTTAATTTCATGTATGCCTTAACTGTTTTAAGTGTATTACTTTATTTAAGTTTTGAGTTCCCCTGCATCTGAATCTTGACTCCTGTTGTAAGGGTCCTGTCCGTGCTCCTTTGTTTGTTCCCCATGTGCTTTGTGTTTACCTGCCTGTCACCTGTCTTTGTCTCCGCCCCATCTCCTTATTTGGCCTGTGCTTCCTGTCTTGTTAGTTTTCCCTCCGTTTCTGTTTCCACACCTGTTCCCCGTTATTGTCTTGTTGGTCTCATCCAGTCCTCTGTCTTTCTGTTAATTAGTCTGTTAGTTTAATATTGGTTTCCATCTGTCTCTTGTTTTACCTTGATCATTGTCCACCTGTTCCCTGTTTCCCATTGTGTATGTAAACCCTCTGTCTCCTCTCCGTCCTTGTCGGTTATTAGTCTATGTGGTTTATGTTTAAAATAAAGATTCTTGCAACTCTGAAGATTGCCTTGCCGTACTTTGCCCTACGTTTGGGTCAAGCCCTTGCAACCGTGACACCTGTGTTCACTTTATCATTTACTTTCATATCATCCTACATTTTCATGTGTCAATGGCTTTTTTCCCAAAGTAGGCTACATCTGATTTCCAATTTTGCTGAAACAAAAACACTCCTTTACACTTAATATTATTCTGCATGGTTCCATAACAATTGCAAGAATTTAAAAAACAGACTGGGGCGCGTTTCCCAAAACCATAGTTGCTAACTAAGTTGCTTTGTTGGTTGCAATGCAATTTCCCATTCCCATAAGGTTAGCAACTATGGTTTTTCTCTGAGTAGTTAACACTAATACCATATTAGCAGCGATATTAAGCATGCTTAGCAGATGATTGCAATTACTTTTCAACCCTCTGGACTTTCACATGCGGCTGAGAAGATGTGACTAAACTGCAGGGTTGCTGTTTGTTGGTCAGGGGCATCCAGATCTCCAAGGAAATCGACACTCCAGTTGAATTTTTGCAACAGCCAGCCATGCATGCCTTGAGTCAGCAAATCAACACTTTGGAATAGCATCACATTAGTGGACTCAAACGTGTTAGATTTGGACTGGGGCCGAGAGAGAGCGAGAGAGAGAGAGAGAGAGAAAGAGAGAGAGGACCCATGGGGTGGTACAGCCTGCTACAAGGGCACGCATGCCCTGTTTTAGGGTCTGTACTACTGTCACCTAAGATCAACCTGTGGCTGTTATCTGTTATGACTCTTATATGCAGCAATGCACTCACAGTGGAAACACAAATAAGAGCAACTCAGCAGTATCTTAAATTAGCTCTAAGGCTATGTGGGACAAATATAATGAGCAGTGTTTATAGTATGCAAACAAATTATATATTTCACAGAAATGTCAATCAGGGCAAAATCTCAGTTTCTCAGTAATATGCTATTAGGAATGCTGCTATTATTTGTTGACTCCATATAATCATAGCTTTGGATTACCATGGACAGTAGGCATATGGATCATATTTATATTCTGTATCTGGAAAGTTTGTTGCACCAGCAGTGAGCTTTGTGGCCTAGACTCCATTAATATTCACACGACAGACCCAGCAACACTTATCCATTGATTTATATGAAATTTGTTTTTCTCTGTCATATTGCCTGTTCAGTCTCTAATGCAATAATCAAGATCTGACACTTAACAAACATACTCTCACCTCTGTGACATATCTGATAATATCATGTTGTCTTGTTATAAGCCCAAACTAAGTGTGTGTCCTAGAGGTCCACTGTCCGTCCACTCAGTTGACAATGGAATAGTGACATTCTCATCTCACTCTTAACTGACCAAATTATTATTTATTAGGCCTGTGGTTTCCAAAGACACTTTCGAGACGGTTGCTGGTTTCCAAATATATATAATGTGTACCCAATTTAACAAGTTCATGAACATATTTTAAGCAAACATTTCCAATGAACACGGAACTGCCCCAGGTTTCGAACTGCTTCCGACCATGCTCCGGTAGTTGTAATGCTCAACATGTACAGTGTATGTCAGTATTTGTCTATGGACGTGTTTGCTGTGCAAGTCAAATAAAAAAACAAAGGCTTATAGCAAAATATCGATGTATTAATAATATGAATGTTTAACTATTGTAGGCTACATCATAAGTAAATGGTTTTGATACATTAGGCTTATGTTACGTACTGCGGGAGACCAACTGAATGGCGCTGTCCACCACTGTGGTGCTGAAAGTTAGCGACCTGATAGCCTTCTCCCAACAATTAAGAGATATTTCCGTTTGTTGCTGTCGCCAAGAAATATCCTTTAATTGTAAGGTAAAGATTATCGTTTTCCAGAGGAGAATGGCGGCTCGGGCGTTTAATCTGAAAGCACAATAAATAATAAAGAGGGATTAGTCATGTCATTTCACCAGGTTAAAACCTAAGACGTGACTATAGGCTACACCTGTTGAAATAGTTAAAACTGAACTTATATAAACAGTGCCTAGATCTGTGTTTAAATGTTTACAGTTGAAAATAAAATTCTCGAAATAAAACAATTCTAACATTGCCAATGCATCAACCCGCAGTGTAGTCATCATGGGCTCATCAGCTGTTGAGTGACTTACAGAACATATTGACCATCCCCCGAAGTGCAAACCTTTTCGACGATTTTTTGCATGCTGTGGACGAAACCGAGTCCGTCTCATTCCCTTCATCATTTTCCTTCTTGATACCCGCTTCCAGTCATTTCTCCAGTTCCACTTGAACCGTCCTGGCAGATGTTCCCTCTTTCGAAAGCCTCCGCGATAACAGCAGTCGCGGCAAGTTAGTTTAAGTGTAGGCTACGGGCAGGTTGAGAACCCGAATAACATCCTTATTATGAGATACAAAAAATAGATATTTACTAGCCGTTGTACATAGTTTCCCACTCCTGATCAAACTTTGCCGGCTTGTCTAAGACTCTCACGGATGTCAGGTGCCTCTCGGTTTCTTCAGTCAACGTACCATTCGTCTGTCTTTCCGTTTCAACCTCCTGCTTCAATACATTTCTCCTTTCTCGGCGGCTCCACCAGACCATTCTCCACTGTCTCTGCAATCACGTGGTGTAAGAAAACGAGCGAAATTGCGAGCGTCCGATCCTTGTGTGTATTTGTGCGACTGTGTGTACGTGAAGGATAGAGAGAGGGAGAGAGAGAGAGTGCGGGGAGGGGGAGGGTGGCTCACTCCTCTGCAGTTTGCTGTATCTCAGATGCTGTTAGAGCGCTGTGGAGAGCGCAGAAGGAGCGTGCGGACTCTTACTTGCTGTCTCTGATTAACAACGCAACGCTCTCCCCACCTTTCCCTTGCTCTCTTTCCACCCTTTCCCTCCTCTCTGCAACTCTTTTTCCCTCTTGAGAATACATCTGACGGTTTTTTTCTGTGGTCTGTACCGGGGATTGTGGTTGCTGAACACTCTGCCTTTTCTTTGCAAATCTGCCTCCTCGTATATTCCGCGTTTTGAACCTGTTTGGATTTCCGTGGAAGCTCAGGCGCGTGAATGAGCTATTTAGAGGGAAGACGAAGATCATGGAGTTGATTGTGATCTGCCTTTTTCTGTGGATACTGCAATGCCATTCAGCGCGGGCTGATTCCATCATCCACATCGGTAAGACACCGGATGGGCGCGGGTAGCTAAACCATTGGAGACTACAAGAGCACACAGACCTAGCAAATGCACGTCAGTGATACAGTTTGCGAAATATGTAACCCGATCTGCCAGATCCACCATCAGATTCGTTTCTGTAAACTAAACGCTTAAAATGATATTAACTGAAACTTTTCAGATAACCTGTCAGTCAGTGACCGAGCCTCAGTTTAAAGTCAGTCCAACTAAGTTAAGTCTCAACCGAAAACAGAATTGAAAACGCCGCATGCAAGATCGTGGGTTAAACCGAGAGTCGGCCCCTCCCGGCCTTAAGCTTGAACTTTCAGCAGAACGTGATGGAAATATGAATTTACCTCATATGCATGACTCTTAGTGTTGGTGTTTTGTCTGTCCGCGCATACATACATGCCTAAGTCTTCATAATTGTCTAAGATTATAACATGTGGGCTACCCTTACCTTGTGGTGTCTTAACAGGCAGTGAACCGCTACCTAACAACACATATTCACATACAAGCATTTAGTAATTTGTGAATCACAAATCTAGACGGCATCATAACAGCAATGAAGGGGATCGCACGGACGGGGACAGGCTACTGTTGCAGTGAGGATGAGTTTGAGCGCTTGATATCGTTGCAGATGATGAAGCTCTTGTATGACAGCATTATCAAGATAAAACTAATTCTAGATGAAATTGTTGAATCATCTTAACAGTTAGCCCAATTGTTTCCATATTTAGTGAGCATTGGGTACATGTAGGCTAGGGCTACAAAGGCAGTGTAATACATCATGAAATATACCCTCTTAGAAATAGCCAAAAGCTGTCGATTTTAGCAGTTAATCATAGTTTATCCATGGCTCTCAAAATGACTCGTTCTAAGAAACTTGACACGGCAACAGTTCCATTTTTTCATTCCTGTCACGTCTGATGAAAGGATAACAGACGACGAGAGCTCTGTTTTTACATTACAGCACACTTATTTAGAGATAACATAGGCAGTAGTATTCGGGCGAATCAGCCCAATCCAGTATAATGTTGTTTTTTTACAATCAAGGACTCTTTTGTGATTGTTTTTGTTTTAGTCCTGTGTATTGTAGGCCTACTCATACACATTTAGATATTTTAGGGGATATCAGTGTCAAACAAAGCGACTAAAATGTCAGCATGCCATGAGATTAGCGGCATTTGTACATAACTCAACAAATGTTTATTCATACGCATCAACGAGCCCGCGCGCACACTCTAGTACCTGTAGAGGTGAGATATGGTGGGTTACAGCAAGTGCACTGATTCCTCTGGCACGTAGGCCTATGCTGCGTATATGCTACTACTTTTGATACTTTCACGAGAGGAGGTGGGATGCTAGACACACTTTTACTGTGTGAATTGACTGGAAACATTGTTTTGTTTCATTGGGGAAGCCATGATCCCCAATATCACAACGTAATTATTCGAAGGTCTTTTTTATAAGGCATATGCTGTGCACAAACCAGTGACATTGATTTAATCCTTAGCGTTTGGATTTATTGCCTAGTTGTGCAGTATCTGGCTAACCAATAATGCAGAGAGAAGACTGGTTGGTGATTTGCCTGCCTGTGTAGATATTTGAATTTCATAACGAAGTTTTAAATAGGGAATTGGTTGCCGGCGTTAGTGACACTGATTGATGCACATTGAGACCATGGGGATTACTTTGTAGAATATAAAACTCCTAATTTTTAAATGTCGTATTTATCTGTTACCAGAAATCCCACGACTTATCAATTACTCGACATGGCCAGATCTAAATGTTAAACGACTGGTATAGAAAGACCACGCGCCAGTGTTCAAGATAAGGACAATTTATAGTCCATGTCAAAATAACTCACAACGGCAATTTAGAATAGTACAGAGATTAGAGTCTACCAACACCATGTAGGCCTAAAACTTAAACAGTCGATGCTTATGTCCGTGGTAAGGTAATGGTAAACCATTATGAGCTATCTCTCCCAAACGTGTTTTTGAACAAAATATAAAAAAAAAACATGAAAGGAGTTAATTCTATTAATCAGTGAACTCACCTAATGAACATTGTAACCGTGCGCACTTTCTTTCTTCAACAGGTGCCATATTCGAGCACAACGCGATACGGGATAATGAGATTTTTCAACTCGCCATTTCAGACCTGAGTTTGAATGACGACATTTTACAGAGCGAGAGGATCACCCATTCGATTAAACTGATTGATCCAAACAATCCCTTCCAGGCGGTACAAGAAGGTGAGTAGGCTTTGGCAAATAATTACCCTATTGATCATTTTATTGCATGTACCCTGTCATTTTGGTTTAGGAGTGTCAGGAACGTCTGTTTGCAGTTGTAAAATACCTCATTTTTATTTGGAAAATGAAGTGGTAACATTAATTTTCTGTGCAATGAAGGCATTTTTCTGTATTCATTGATGGGCAAAGCATGTTGATTTTGCCAGGTGTTGAGTGAAAAAGAGAAAAAAAGGAACTTGTGTGCATGGGTGTATGTTAAATGGGTGAATGTAGGAAAGCACACCTGCACACTTCTTCTCCATGCATGGTCTGTGGTCTGTGATGCAAAGCTAGGTGGAAGTATTGAGTCTGTGTGTAGAATGTTAACTATATGGGACTGATTACTGGTAGTTAATATGGAAGAGAATGGCTGACATCACCAGAGCATGTCTTACTATGAATATGGATATCCCGAGATGTTCTGCGGAGAAAATTGCTTTCTGGATTCATCCTTTACCATAATGTTTTTTGGGTTCAATTTCTTCTGTCTTTCAGAAACAGTGCAGTCGTCTTTCATTTGAAAGGAAATGCAATAGTATACCACAAATTCTTTTTGACAGAGAATACTGGTAGTCTCTTTATTTAGCGAAAAAAACACCATAGTGTTTTGATGCTTTAGTGATTTCCATTTGGGTCATACCTGTATCCAGATCATAGTGTTTACCTGTATCCAGACCATAGTGTTTTGATGCTTTAGTGATTTCCATTTGGGTCATACCTGTATCCAGATCATAGTGTTTACCTGTATCCAGACCATAGTGCTTTGATGCTTTAGTGATTTCCATTTTGGGTCATACCTGTATCCATAGTGTTTTGATGCTTTAGTGATTTCCATTTGGGTCATACCTGTATCCAGATCACAGCTGCAAGCAACCACACAGAACTTGTACTGTAAGTGGAGCTCAGGGAACAAAATTAATTGCTAAAACAAAAAAATATAAAGGTGAAGGGTTTGAAAGATAATTCTTGAATTTCCCCTTGGGGATCAATAAAGTATCTATCTATCTATCTATCTATCTATCTATCTATCTATCTATCTATCTGTATCTATCTATCTATCTATCTATCTATCTATCTATCTATCTAAATCTAAAGATATATTTGATTCTCTCTTTTATCCATAGCCCTCTGGCATCAAGGGTTGTGAAAGATGGCCGTTTTCTTTCCACCATCACACTGCCTAGGCCCTACTGTATGTAGATTAGAATTACAGTTTTTCTCAGTCGCTTTGGTGCTTTTTGCAGATCAGAATGAAAATTCTCATAACTATTAATTCAACCTCCACAACATGTAGTCATTTGTGCACATCATAGTAGCAAATTCTCCTTCCTCTGAGTAATTTGCAAATGCTTTTGGACATGTATCAGTTGCTTTCATACAATTCTCTACTGTTTTTTAACATTATCATTTGCTTATGTCATGTCAGTCAAAATGAACTATACTTATGGATACTGAATAGTCGTCACCTATAAAACTAATAGTCTTCATTTCATTGCTTGAGTCATTACATACAAAATTGTTGAACTAGTTATCAAATTCTGTCACAATGCTGTAGAATTGCAAAGAGCATACAGTAAAAATGTGAAACATGCATACAGTATTCAGTGTCTTGTACTCACTTACTCCCCTAACTACAGCAATGTGTAACTTTACTGTAGTTTTCAAATGGCTGTACAAGTAGTGTATAGTGCTGTCTTGAGCCTGTTCAGGTAGTGTCACCGAGTTCTGACCTTTTTTTGCATGGGAAAACACTGAGAGAATAAACTGTCATAATGAAAACATGACAAAGCCATTTGATTATCTTGTTCATAAACGATGGTGTCAAGACTTCTCATTTTGATGACACTGACAGTTTCATTGACATGAATATGTGCTTTTGAGGAATGGACTATCCATTTTGAGCAAGTGACGTGCTTTTGCAGGTCATCCACTAGGTTTTACAGTTTGCACTAATTGTTTTGAGAAATGCACTAACTGCTGTGCAAATGTTAATAGTGATGTGAGAATAGCACCAAAGTGACTGAGAAAAACTTTAAGTAGAATTAGAATTAAGTATCTGATTATTCTGGATTATTCCAAGGACAGAGATGACCCACACACATTTATGAACTATAAATTAATTTATTAAAACTTTTAGCTTGTGGACTAAATGCCGTTGAACGTCTAGGAAGGACATAGGATTATGTCCAAACACACACACACACACACACACACACACAGCTGACCTGTGGATTGCAAATCCTGTGCTAAATTAGCCAAAGGATCACTTGAGGCTTCAAAGAATCTGGAGAGAGGCCTTTTACTCCACTAAGCCAGTTCCTCACAAATGCAAAGTTGGCAGAAATGACAGCAGATGATTGTGGAAGGCAGGATGCTGGCCAGGCACAAAACCGGCCAGCGAAAGTTCACATGGCGAAACGGGGCACAGCAGATGCTGCCGCTAATCAAGAGTGAATCCTCAAGCACCCTGGTGATCCAAATGTCAATCACATTGGTACAGCGCAAATAAGCTAGCCACAGACATTGTTCTTTTTCCTTTTTCTAGCTTAAGCGATAATTTAGAGGACTTCCAATGAGATAAGCACAGTTCTGACCGCTGGAACCCCCCTCAGGACTCTGTCTCCGGGGCCTGTGGTGCAGTAGCTCTTAGATTGATTTGCCATTCTCAGCATACAGAGCCCTCTGTTGCTTAAGCTGGCGTGCTTTGACTCCGAGATCGATTAGCCTCCTCGGGTGCAAGAGGGCTTGAGTGACAGCCCCGTCTTGGTGCCCTTTCGCCTTGCTCTTTTGTTCGAACACACCCCACTGTTAGGTCCCAGCACTTACCGCCTACATTTACAAACAGGGAGGAGAAGGTCACACACTTAATGAGCTGGAGCAATAACGGCAATGATACCTGAAGTGTTGTATGAATCATTAAGGAGTTTGTGGGGTTTAAGGGAAAAGACTATGCATATGAAGCTCTACTTGGGAAGAAAAAATGAGGAAGAAGCAAATGTGAATATTCTTTTGAGATTAGTTTCGAGATTTTAATCCAATAGAGTTTTCATCAAATCCAACCCAAAGCTCCTCATCACCCTCTAGCTGTCTGCTCTCTGTGTGTGCCCAGAAATCGCCAGTATTTCTACTGTCCTGGCTCTGTACATTGATAAGAATGATTATGGGTCAGACCTAACCTGAACCAATTCTAAACCATCAACATTGCATTTCATTGGCAGTTGAGCACATATTGACAAACTTTCACTAGAATCACTGACTGCATCTTTAACAGAGAGGGCTTCGAGACACAAGAGTCACAATGATGGATGTTTGAATCACTAGGAATAGGACTTGATGGGCAAAAAAGGGAAGGATTAAGTGATCTTAGACAATGCAGGAATGAGGGGTAAAGAGAAAAAGACAAAGATCAAAACACTGCCGGTGCCAGGAATTAATGGCTTCCTGTTTCTGAGTCTCACTGCTCATTGTCACCAGGCCATTCAATTTTAATCAAGGCACCGCGTGACCAAGCAGAGGGATGGCAGTCAGTGGCAAATGTCAGGGATGGATGAAAAAACGAGGGAGGATGGATGAAAGCGAGCTGTTAAGAGGGACTGGAAGAAGTCGGGTGTCTGTCATGGGAGCACTGCCTTTCAACTTTTGCCCACCAATGGTTTCACTTGAAGGATGAGCGGATGACGGATAAGGAGAAGGTCAAAGAAAAAGACAAAAAAAAAACTCTGCTATGGATGGATGGATGGACCTCTAAATAGTCCTGCCGCAGCTTATGAAATGAAACCCAGTGCTGTAAGGAGGCACAATACAGCACTTACAGTAACCATGCACAAAAAAAAAGAAAAATTCTCTGCCGTGATCTTGCACTGCAGGTAATCTCTGGCAAATAGTAACTACAATATATAAGAACCTCAAGTAATCCCAAGCCAATCTCTACCACCAGTTAAACTCCACTCAACCATTTAAAGTGCATATATGAACTGCACCATAAAGCCCCTATGCACCAAGATACAGGTCTTTATTATTGGGCCAGTATACACTAGATTTAACGTGTAATAGTCTAAAAGGGGGTCATGAACTGTCCATTGGGGATAATTGTGGCCTGGACTGTGGCTGAGAGCTATCTAAAGGTCAAAAGCAGGAGCATGATGATCCTCTAGAGTTATTTTCAGTTGAACAGGCACAGGAAGATGGCAGCTATGCCTCAGCTGCCCAGGCGGGGACCCACAGGAGGGCTGCTGAAGCATTATGTTATCTATCACCCACCACAATGAACCTAGCTATTGATGCCTGCACACAGGTTGTCTACTCTCACTGAGTAGAAAGGCCAGTTCTATACACGAGTTTCCCGTTTACCAACAAAACTAGATGCGCGCGCAGCCGTGAGGCAGAAGACGCTTGGTGGCCGTCCACAACGTTATAAACTTAACCTAAATTGTCGGCTGCTGTAAGCTACAATCGGATTTTTTTGTATACCCCTGTTGTCTCAATGATAATAACATCTCATTTTAGACTATATTTCAAAGTTTGACATTCATTTGGATTATTAATATAACATCGTATTTTGTCATTTTTGGTGAAGACATGCATTCTGTTAGGGATATTGAACATATTTAACATTCTCTAACCATCGTGATTTCAAATTGGTGCAGTTTTCAGCGCAAAAACTCATTTTATTCTTTTGCTCTTTTGCATTGCTCTATGCTGTTCTATGGTGCTTTCTGCCTCTTGGTTGCGCACGCATGTTTTCGTGACGTTCCATAGAAATCCATGGATTGGTCAGCACAGGAGCAAAGTAGAAACTGACCCAAGAGGACTCGATTAACCATTTTTATTTTTGGGATATTTTTATCTAGTGAATCATAGTAATCAGCCAAGAAGCTTTGTGACATTCACAATTTAGATGACACTCACAAGTCAGTTACAGTGATGCAGCATAACAGAGGTCCTGAGAGATGTGCCAATTTTTCCTCCTGTGGAGTTAAAGGTGGACTAAGACCAAATGAAGCCTGACATTTCCCACAGTGCATTGTGGGTAGCTGATCTGACAAGTTCAGAATGGCAATGACCTGAGGGCATCACTGAGGATAAGCCAAAGTGGGTGAATCGTAGGGAAAGACTAGACATCTCAGGCAGCACAATGATAAATGCATGTGTGTAAGAATCTCTCTCTCTCTCTCTCTCTCTCTCTCTCTTTCTCTCTCTTTCTCTCTGTTTATCTCTCTCTCTTTCTCTCTCTCTACCCCCTCCCTCTCATTGTCTTTCTCTCTGTGTTTTTATGTCAGTATATTGATGGAGCTAGAGTTAGAAGTGGCAGAGTGAAAGTGAAAGTGGGTGGTTTTAGAAGCAGGCATGTTTAACCCGGAATGTTGAGAAATGAACGTTCTAAAGAATATCTGGGTTCATTGAATTCAACATAGAATTTTAGAACCTTCAATTGTTGCGGAACTTAGAACGTTCAAAAACCTACACCTTTAAGGGTTAACAAGCTTAAAAACTGTTGAAAGTTCTGCCTTGAGTGAACAGTGAATCAGGGTAGCTCTACTGCCTTGTAAAGTTGAACCAGTGTGATTAGATAGCAATCTCCTGCCATAATGTGTGGTGCCACTATCAAAAGTCAAAGAACTAAAATACCAGTTATAAATTCTTTTAATGTAATACGCAGTGGGTATTATACCAATGGGGAAATCAGTAACATCCCAAAAATGTGCCGGCTTTTACCTTAGGAAAAACTACTTTAGATAATCTAGTTGGCAAGCACAAGAATCCTGTCATGCATGTAAAAAGTCTCATAAGGGGATGCAAGTGCAGATGCAAAAGTCTGAAAAGTCAGAAAATTGCACCAGCTGGCATCGCCCCCTCCCTCCTCATGAACTAGACATGTCTCGGGCAGAGTGTTTAGGGGTGTGGAGCATGTGAAATGTGAAGCAGAGCAAGCGAGGGAGGGGGGCGAAAGGGTACTCGCCAGCCAGCTGCCAGAGAACCTGGCCCAGGAGCATGATGGGGAGGGATGGAGGATGTGCTGACTTCTAATCCCAACTCAAACCATGGGGTGTTAATTGTGTGGTGTGGAGATGGAACCACATTTTTGAATTATGGAAACAATTATTAAGGCGAGACACTACAGGTGAAGCAGATGTCACTATGAAACTTCCCCAGTTGATTACTTACATTAATATGAGAAAAAAAATGTATTACAAGTTTGCTGTAATTTAATGTTTACATATGCAAATTAGGCATTATCTAATTAAATATGTGCTAATTTGCATACATTTTAAGGCACGAAACCTGAGCATTGGATACAGCTAGGTTCAAAATGATGTTTTCATTGTGTTCAGATATTAGATGGGGAAACATTTACAGAGGGATTTATGAATATCTACTTTTGTTATCCTGTAAATCAGAAAATTATGTCACTAGCCCTAAAAAATCGATTTTTTCCATGTTTTTAGGCATAAAATGTCATGTAAGTCAGGCTAGGAATAATATATCAACAAACCCCTCTGTAGAAATCTTCGACATATAGTTAGGCATAAGTCTAGAAAGTTTGGTGTATGTACGTGCTTCTGAAGTGGAGTTTTTGAGCTCAGAGTGTGAGAGAAAACTCATTTTGAGAAAACAGCCTTGAAAGACAGCCAATGAGATTCCGTTCTCAGCCTAGACTCGCCTTTGAACTTTCGCGATTGGTTGCTGATACAAAGGAAGTGTCCATATATGGATCACATAGCGTGATACAGGAAAAACAGAGCTTTCCAACGGTAGTACACATGATATGTTTTGGACCACGGTCGCGGGAGTGCATGCAAGGTTAGAATGCTAACTTTTGCTGAATTTAGGAGAAATATACAGGCGCGAGTAGACACAATATAATGAAATAAACACCTAAATGTGTAAATCGGACTTTTTTGTTGTAGTAGTGTAATAGAATACATGCTAAGGTAACATACTAGCTCAAAATCTCGAAATTGACCAGTGCATGAAAAAACGATGTTTTCACCTGCCATGTCTCGCCTTAAATGTTTGTAGATGTTCAGAGCTTATGAGGTCAGTAGGAAGGTCTCTGTCAGTGACTATATGTGGATGGAGATATAAGATGTTTATCTTTAACTGCCATAACTACTGTATCAGTATTATTACTGATTGATATGTCAACATATACAGTACCATACTTCCCAGAGAACCAGCTAAAGTTGAGGTATTTTACGTATTTTACGAACATCTCATGTTCAAACATGCCGTGCAGTTACCTAGCCTTATCCCTCTGCTGCCTTAGCATTCACATTTATTTGTGAATGCAGATGGGACATGTTCTAAGTGCAAATGAAGATGAAGTTTGTACTCATAGCTGGGATAGGAGCAACCATAAAGAGGAAACACCCTTCTCTTTTGCTCCTTTTACTCAGGCTTGACTAGCTGGATGCAATTGACTGGAAAGCACCTCTCGCATACTGTATCTGTAGAGAGATTAAGAGATCCATGGTCTAATATTTCTTATGGAGACAGAAGCAAAGATTTCCGATGCGTTTCAAGCGCAAGAGATCAAAAGAAGTAATTGACCAGTGGAAAATCTCGGGCTGGAATTGCATGTTACTTGCTTAGCTCGGTTGAAGGAAACAATAGGATTTTCCAATAGATCTGAATTATCCGTTATTATTCACACAAGTACCCATGGGTTATCTGAAAGGCCTGTGTCCGTATAATGGTGTTTGAAAAGTGGCCAGTGAACGTGGTCATGGAAAGGCCAGCCATTTCCAGCAGCCAGACAGCTGAATTATCGAGCCCCAGGTCGACTTTGGCACTGAGTCTGCAAGGATCGATCAGGCCAATATTGCGAACTGCAATGATCAGTGAATAAGGAGCACACACCAGAGACAGAGAGAGAGAGAGAGAGAGAGAGAGATAAAAAGAAAGAAAGTGATGGCAATGATCATACAGTTATTATACTCTCCATGTCCTCCTTCTCCCATCTGCACACTTGACCTGGTGTTGTGTGTTCCTGTTTCAGTGTACTCGTATGCCTTTATTGCTTCTTATCTCTGGAGTTTGTAATTACGCTATTCATCAGAAAAAGAAGTGATAAAGGCTCTAACATATAGAAACATGCTGTATAGTATAACAATAATTACTCTTTTCATTGGTAGCTCTTTTTTCTTTTGTCGATTGGTATTTTTTTCTCATTGGTAGCTTATGTTGTTTACGTAACTAAACTTTAATTAGGTCTTTGGATATACTGTATGTCGACATATCAATTAGTAATGCTGATGTTTTTAATAAGGATATCAGTTGTGTAGAAAATAAACAGATACTCTATGTTATGAGTATGGAGATGATTCGTGTGACACAGAGCATGGAGACTGAGACTGAGTGTTTTTAGTCTAATTGAAAATAGCCATTTTACATTCTTAAAGAAAAAAAAAGATAAACAGTCACTCTTTTAGAGCATTGCACAGTGTGAAAAATGTAGCCATTGTACTTGTGCACGCACATTAGTTTAAATTAGATCCAATTCCATTTCATTTGGAAAGGCTTTGAGAGGTTTGCCTTCTTTTATCCCCTTAAGGTGCTTATGCCATATGTGTCTTTTGCAACTTTGCCTGACCAGAATATTGAACACAGTGCACAACGTACTGTTTGATGAATTGAGTAAAGTGCACAGTGTCATCTTTGATTAGTGATGTTCCAGTATTCACACTTGTATTAACCCACTGATTGAATATGAATTGTCGACTGCCGTGCGTTGCTTGTGGAGTGAGTTGGTGAGTATGTGGCACCCGTCACAGTGCTGATTAGGATGAGGGACTCGGCCTGCCCCATCCTAAGGTCGCCGAGCCGACCGGCGGTCATTTGAAAAGGGCACATTAGTGTGTTCAGTTTCAGCCAAAGCCTTTTTCTCTGACTGTGGGTGTGTGTGGAAATGCACTTATACTCTTTGTGCTTCCAAAAAAAACATCCTGTAGCTTTGTCTCCATGTCAGGGAAGGATTTAGCTGATTCTTGTAGTTGCTTTCAGGAATGTGTCAACAACAGTTATCAAATATTGAAATGTTTATGTAGGCTACAGCACATGTGTGCGTGTGTTTGCGTCGTGTGTGTGTGTGTGTGTGTGTGTGTGTGTGTGTGTGTGTGTGTGTGTGTGTGTGTGTGTGCATGTGCGTGTGTTTGTATAGGGGAAAAAAGCATGCATTACAATGCCGTTCAGATCCTTAGCACCAAAGAGAAGCCTGGCACAGTGCAATGGCATTGAGACTTCCGGTCCATTCAATGTTGATAGACACTACATAGAATATGCATTTGTCAACTCTGCTTTAAGGCTGAACAACTGGCATATTGTGCTCCACTGAGCCTGTTTAAATGACAGAGTGAGGGGGAGAGAGCAGAGGGAGAACTACAGAATGAGAAAAAGAGAGAGAGAGAGAAAACTAAAGAGCAAGAGAGAGTGAGAGAGAGGAGAAGTCAGAGAACAGGCCGAGTGGGAGAGCCTGTCTGGCTGGATAGAGGGAACGAGAGAGAGAGAGGGACACTGGAAGACTGGGAGTGCACATGACAGGTCAGGGGTGGTGGTGGTGGTGGTGGTGGTGGGGGCAGTAATTCCGCGGCTGTTGAATGTCGGGGCTTGTTCCGGGCCCTCCACACTCTCCTGGCAGGAGGTACCCTGGGGGTTCCTGGCACCACTGCTTGGTGTGCCACGTGAATGGAGGCTGTAGTTCCTAAATCATTCAAGGAAATTGCCATTGCTCAGGTCATTGAATTTCACCCCTCCTCCCTTCCCTTTCCTCCATCCCTCTATCATTCTCTATCTTTGTTTTGTTCCCTGAGCCTTTGCGGGCCTTTCCTCCTTGTGTATACCCTCAGTTATATTGATTCAGAGTTTTTTCCCCCCCTTTTTTCAGAGCTCATTTTTAATGCTTAGCACTTGGCTACTCTTTGCTGGGTGTTTGTTTGAATGTACCCTAGCTGTGGCTGTGTGATTCTGAGGTGTTTTTGAACATGGAGGGCTCACACGCGTTTGGCACCGCTCCACAGCGATAGATTCGATTTAACAGACGCTAACAAGATTTACCTCTGATCTGCCTTCAAAGGAGTAATCGGAGCCACACTAAATGTCACCCCCAAGCAGAGATTTTCAATAATCTTTTTAATTGGTATATCATAAAGCAGACTATCATGTCTCAGGCGTTGGACCAAGTCAGCAAGAAGAAGAAGAAGAGAAAAAAAAACATGACCGAAAATATTTGTTCCTACTCGAGAAGCCTGACGGGTTGTCCCAAGCCTTAATTATCCAGGCCACTTCTGGCTTCAAATGAAACAGCACAATTGTTTTGATACCGATGTTAGCAGGATGACTCCGACGTACTAATTAGTGCAGGAGCGTCAGACACTCACTCCATTTGTCTCCCCTGCCTCTCCTCCGTCTGTTTCTGTCTGCAGTACAGTGGTGTGAAACTGCATATGTTTTATGTATTTGCTGTGGCCTGTCTGCAGGACATCGAATGAAGAAACAATCATGGAGGACATCTGGCCTATCACTCTAATCAGACTCTGTGCTTGGTTGTAGAGCTGAGTTAAGAAATGGATGTAAAAGAGCACTTTTGGCAGTAATTGACTGTCTGGATCTGTTGTTAAAACTCTGCTATATCTTTTTTGCCAGTCTCTACTATTCATTATTAGTAATTACACAAACTGCCAGATTTCGCTGCTGAAAAGCCCTGATAGCTGAGGTGCGCTGAGATGATAGAGTTGTCGTGTTTACCTCTTGGCCATCACATGTTCGGAAATGCAGTCGATGTAATTGTAGGGGGGCTGAATGCGATCAATGTTGGTAATTCTACTTAAAACCTCAGAGAATGGCTCTCAATGTCTTCCAATACCTTGTGGTTTTAGCTCTGTCCTGGCAGTGACAGGTGATTGGTGCTGGGAAGATGGATCAGCGCCTCCCCACTGACCAAACACATCTGCTAACACATCCCGAGTGGGGAAGCCTGTCACCTTCTCCCCCCTGCCGATCGATCTCACTGTTCTTTTGGGTGCAGGCTGCTTCTTCTGTGTCGCAATCACAGCGATGGAAAATGATGCAGTGATTTAGGGGTCTTCAGTGCATAACATTGAAGAAAGGATACGATGGTACAGCTAAACTAACCCCCCTCCACACACACACTACCCCCTAACCCCTCCCCCTTGTGTGAAGCTTGAAGGGGTGCGTGTATAATTTACAACCCACCACCTGCATGCCCGACTGTAGAGAGACAGGAGCCATTAAATAAGCCGCTCTGTAAATCCTATTAGAGTCGGAACAGGAGGCTGAGGACTATGCAGGGGCTGGGACACTCTCCTCCACTGGTTTACTCATTCACTTGAAAAAAGAGGAAAGGAGAGAGAGAGAGAATTGAATTTATAAAAACCTTTATTACAAATAGCTAAAAGACATACAAAGTCACAGTCATCTCAAAGATGAATGATTAAAAATTAAATAAATAAATAAATAGAAGACACATCTAGTTATGTATGTTAAACAGCAGGCACAGGAACGTCTAACAAGGTATTAAATTGCACTTCATCCTCTACAACCATACACAGAGCATTTTCCTGACACCATATAATCTCAAAGGTTTCAAGATCACTCATTTCCTTGTAGAAACCAAAATCAATTAAAATCCTTGATCTCACCAAGATTGCAAATACCATTAAAAGATCAGATCTTGAGTTATGCTCAACCTTATTCCTCCTGCTAACATATATAGACATCTTAGCCTGTCCAATGATAAAATTCAACAATTGACATTTGTGCCTTCGCTTCTGTACATAATTAAAACCAAAAATAAATGTTTCCATTGAAAAACTTTCATTGAAGTAAGTGAACAGTTTCCGTAAAATGGAAAATAAAGGCATCAGGCGTGTGCATTGCATAAAAGCGTGAAAAACAGTTTCCCTGTCATTGCAAAACGGGCACTCATGCCTCACATCAGAGTTCAAAACACAAACAAAAGAATTTACAGCAACTGCACCATATAAAATCCTCCGTTGTAAATCCCCCACCTTTTTAATTAATGGTGACTTGTAAAAGGATCTCCAGTGTGGTTTGACATCCTGTTCTACATGTAGAACAGCACGCCAAGGTGTGTCAACTCTAGACTCCAAACACCTCCTATTCAGAGATTTTACACAAAGATTGTAAAGTGCCTTTCCAGAGGCGCGATTTGGACCCAGAAAAACAAAATCTTCAACCTTCAAAACAGACATTACAAAATCCAGAGGACACACTAAAACATGGAACAGGATCACATTCATTTAGCATAACTAAACCCCTGGCATACTGATCCAACATTGCTAGACTAGCATCTGTGAAGCGGGACCGCAATTCCAAGAGGAATTTGTTAACTACACGGATGGATCTCATTTTCATGTGTTCGGCCACTCCTTCAGCATTCTCAAAACCTGGCCCAGCTAAAGGCAGGAGGTCCTTCAAAGTGATGACCCGCGCTTTGCAAAACATCCCACTAAAAGCAGGAAAATGCTTCTCATGGGTAAGATCCAAACATGAACCATATATCAATGGCTCTTGCAAAAGCCAAAAGAGAGAACTTGTATTCTGAGGTCTCCATACTTTCAAAAGACCCCATACTTTAAACGTATTGCGATAAAACACAGGGAGCTTGTTTAAGTTCATTAAGGCAGGATTCATCCAGAATAGGGTCCTATCCAGACCCAAGCCTTCAAAAGTTCTTAGGATGGCACAAGCCACAGCCTTCCAACTGGAATTTACAGGTCCATCCAAAAGTCTCTGTATGAACTGAAGACGAAAGGCTGCTGCCCTACTCTGCAGGTGGACCAATTCTTGTCCTCCCTCATCCTTGGATAAAAAAAGCACGCCTTGTTGGACCCAGTGTAGACCATCCCAAAAGAAATCAACCAGAATAGATTGTATTTTAGATAAAACATGTGCTGGAGGGTCTATACATGCAAGTCTGTGCCAAAGGGATGAAGCCACCAGGTTGTTAATTATTAGAACACGGCCCCTATAGGACAATTTTTTAATTAAAAAACTCCACTTGCCAAGACGGCCCTTAACCTTCTCAACAATCCCCTCAAAATTCCTTAGAACAAAGTTATCGCCTCCAAGAAACACACCCAAATATTTAAACCTCGTCCCCTAGACCAGGTTAACCCACCTGGGAGGCACGATGTGCCATCAGGCCATTTTCCAGCCAACAGGGCCACACTTTTTCCCCAATTAACTCTGGCAGATGATAAACGATTAAAATCAGTAAAAACCTTTAACATGGTGTCCACATCCCTTTGGCTTTCAATCAGAATAGCTACATCATCCGCATAAGAGATGTTACACTCAGGAAGAGTTACACCCTTTAGTTTGGCTCTTAACTGTACTAACAGGGGCTCAAAGGCTAAGGAGTATAGCATTCCAGAGAGGGGGCATCCTTGTCTAATTCCCCTAAAAACCTTGAAAGGAGCACACAAGTCACCATTAATTTTCAGAATACTTTCATTGTCACAGTATAGAGCTCTAATTTTCTTTATAAAAACAGGATTAAAGCCAAAAGCAGTCAAGACGCTCCATAAATAATTATGTTCAACTCTATCAAAAGCTTTTTCCTGATCAACAGAAACAAGGCCAAAGTCCAAATGTAAAAGTTTACCAATTTCCAAAACGTCTCTAATAAAAGAAATATTATCACAAATAAGCCTGCCCGGCACACAGTAGGTCTGGTCAGGTGCAATGACTTCCCCTAAAGCTTCACTGAGTCTATTAGCAAGAACCTTAGAGAGCAGCCGATATTCCGCACATAGAACAGACACGGGTCTCCATGACCTGATATCCTTCAAATCTCCCTTCTTCGGTAACAGAGTAAGAACTGCTCTGGCGACAACTGAGTGGCAGCTGCCCCTTGGCCAAGCTGTTCCTCAAAACGACCAGTAGGTCTGCGCCTACTTCTGTCCAGAAAGACTTATAAAAGTCAACCGGCAGACCATCGATCCCCGGTGCCTTGCCACACTCCATACCATGGAGGGCCTTTTCCAACTCAGCCAGGGTAATCACCCTTCCAAGGTCGCAATTAGCTTCTCTAGATACCTTAGGAAGATTCGTCAAAAAAATGACTGTCAAGGGCCTGTTTATAGGAGATTTCACTCCTATACAAAACCTTGTAGAAATCAACTGCTCTCTCACAAATTTGTTTATCGTCAGATAAGAGGGCTCCAGTTTCTGAAACCAAAGCATGTATAAGCCGTTTTTGGCCGTTTTCTTTTTCCAGATTAAAAAGAATTTGGAAGGTGCATCCATTAATTCTGCACACTGGAAGCGAGACCTGACCAGAGCTCCTTTGTGCTTTTAATGCCCAGCAAGTTGGCCAAACAATTCTTTTTTTTATTTTCAAATTTTCCATATATAACTGATTACCTGTACTTTCAGCTAAACCTTGGAGCTCCAGTATCTCATTTTCCAACAATTTCATGCGTTGAGCTATATCTCTTGTGACACAGGAAGTATACTGCTGACACAACTGTTTTATCTGGGCCTTTCCAAAATCCCACCACTGTTGCACAGACTGAAAAGACTGCTTTGTGGATCTAAAATCCTTCCAGAAAAACTTGAAAACATCCCTAAACTTACCATCATTCAAAAGACTAGTGTTAAAGTGCCAGTATGCGCCTTATATCTGGTGGCACTAACAAAAAAAATTACAAAGCACCATACTATGATCGAAAAACCTACTGGCAGGATGAGACAGCTTCTAAAAAAACTGAACTGATGTTTAAAGGTATAGAACCTGTCTAATCTTGCCAGAGATAATTGTTATTATTTGAGTGGACCCATGTGTACTGTTTCTGCTTTATATGAAAGTTCCTCCATAAATCAGAAAGGTCGGGGTCTTCATTATCTCAATGAGCCTTCTACGTGATGGCATATGAGGCTCTACATGATTCCTGTCAATAGCTAGCTCAGTACAGTTGAAATCCCTACCCCAGTAAACACTCCCCAGAATCACAATTCTTTAACAGATCATCCAGGATACTTAAGAAAATCATTCTCTCCCTCCCAACCGTTGGGGCATAGACACACACAAAACAAAAAAGTATTTTCATATTGAGCTCTGACTCTCAAGAGTCTACCTTTAACAATTTCATCAACCTCATATGAACAGGGGATACAGCTACCTGAAAAAGAATAGCAACACCACCACTAGTTGAGGTATTATGACTTAAGATCGATAACCCCCAAATTCCAAAGCCCAATCAGAGCTATTGCTTGCGTCCAGGATGGGTTTCCTCTTTGAAAGACAACATCAATAGCTTTTTCTTTAATTGTTTCAAAAAGCATCGCCTCTTTGTGCGGTCTCTTGCTCCATTCAAATTAAGCGAAGCAATTTGAAACCCACTCATAAGTATAAAGGAAAAAAGTGCAAAAAAAGAACATATTCATTGGGAATTAACAGGGGCTGGGGTGGACTGGCTATCAGCGCTCAACAGAGCTCTAAGTTTTGTGAGAAATTTATTCAAACGGTAGACCTCCTGCCTAGTAAAGCTACCTTCGCCATATACAGCTTCGTTTTAGCGATGAACTGTTCAACATCGGAAAGTATTCATCAACTTGAACACACCTAGCATTTTTAGTCTGCTTCAGAAACGTTTTAAGTCATCCACAGTGTACTCGCGTCCTGTGTAGCCGCTTTGGGGAAGACTGCACCTTAGGCTGCAATCAGAAAATTCCCCTCGCCTCTGCATCAGTAGAATTAACATCGACAACCAGATCTTTCTTTTTTTACCTTTCTATGAGACTCAGCTCGAGCCCTTTCCCTCTTCAGACCTTTTGGAACTTTAAAGGGAACTTCCTCTGCTTCCATGATCTGACTATCCTCCCCGCAAGCCGCCCTCCAAAAGATCTAGTACGCTTGGAATTCGGGCGAAGTTATCAGTATGCATAATGTTATATTCTGGAGCTTCAGCCTCGGCCCCCTCTTCCCCGTTCCTTACTGTCTCATCAGACACATCCTGATCTGATGGTCTAACTTCAGGTGCATCGGCATTAGAAGAACCTTCCCCTGGTGACTGATCACCATCCACCCCAGCCTCTCCACCATTTGTGGGCCCCTCATCACTGGCAGACTGTCCCTCCCCAGTATTCTCATTTTGACCATTGACATTGGCGGTAGTGTTGGTGCACTTTTCTGGACAGGCACGCACTAGGTGACCCGTCAAACCACAACCAAAACATCTCATCAGATTACTTGTGACATATATGGCATAATTGAAATCGTCGACCTGGATATTCAAAGTCAAATCAAGATCATCTGTGTTGTTGTTTAAAACCATGTAAACATATCGCCTAAAAGATACCACATGCTTTAAAAGCAGAGACTTCGTGGAAATGGCGATCTTCTTGATCGGGGAAACTAATTTGCCATAGCGGGATAGAGACTGGACAAGAATGTCATCACTAATGAAAGGTGGTATGTTTGAAATGATTACTTTCCTAGATGGGGTAGACAAAGGGAGTACTGAGTTAAAAATACCATCAATTTCTACTCCGCGTTCAACCACTAAGTTGGCCAATTCCACGGACTCAAGGAACAAAACGATTGCTTGATTCATACGAGCAGCAGACAAAACTTTGTCATGCCCAACCATTTCACCTACTGCCAGGCTACACTCTTCTACGCTGGCGGTAGAGGATATCTTTATACCATGCCGCCGCGTGAGACAATCAAACTTTCCCCTAGTGTTACCTGAGGCAGCCATACTCCAAACCAGGAGCTGACGCCCAGGTAAAACCACAAAAACACACGCACTCCACTAACCCCAAACCCTACCAACCCAAAAACATACAAGACAAACAAACAACAAAGGAAAAAAAATAATAAAATACAGAAAAAGTAAGAAAGAGAAAACAGGTAAGAAAAGGCACAGCGGCCTCACTCACACAACGCTTACTCACAGACGCTCCGGCTCCGCCCACTCACTCAGTCCATGCGCACAGAGAGAGAGAGATGGAGAGAGATGGAGAGAGATGGATGAGGTTCAGATGAGACAGAGAATGTGGCAGTATGTGTGCATTTCTATGTGAAAGAGATAAAGATAAATGGCTTGGGGGTGAGACGGAGCAAAAGACAGAAAGAGAGAGAGAGAGAGTGAGGGAGAGAGAGAAAGAGAGTGAGGGAGAGAGAGAGAGAGAGAGAGAGAGAGAGAGAGAGAGAGAGAGAGAGAGAGAGAGAGGGAGAGAGAGAGAGAGAGAGAAAGGGAAAGAAATGACAGAAACACACACACGTCACTGCTCAGGTGTGAGAGGGTGTTGTCACTGATCATCTGATTGTGATGTGAGAAAGTAAAGAAAAGAAGAAGGGAGTAATTACAGAAGCTGTCTCTTCACTCACTTTCACTTGCTGGGTTTCTTGTCTCGTCACTGGTGTGGTGCGCAGTAGAGGGGTGGTTCAGCACAGTGTGTGGTGCTACCATCTGCTCTTTCCATCTCTCTCTCTCTCTCTCTCTTTTATCTCTCACTCCATCCTCAACCTGTCTCTCCAGCCCTCTCCCTGCTTCTCTTCCTTTCACTCGTTCATTCCCTCCCCCTCTTCTCTTTATTTTTGGACATGCATGCTCATGCACAGAATGTGAGTTTTCCTGCGAGTGTCCAAAAAGAAACACTGTTCTCGGGTATTAGAGTTATTTAAAAAGTGCTGCAATGCCTTGCCCGGTTCCATTAAAGGAGCCTCCTCCACTTCCCCTAATGTTTTCCTGTCACCTCGGATGGTTCCACACAATCAAGGCTACCCTGCACTTAGACCTGGGCCTGCCTTGATCTCTTATGCTGATTGATGGATTAAATAGATCAGAAACAGGTGTGCTTTTGTCTCTCTGCGATTACCCGCCATGACTCAGCTTTGTAACACTCTTAAGTCTATGGTAAGTCTTTTGTCAGAGGAGATGAAATGTTAAAGTGTGTGTGTGTGTGTGTGTGTGTGTGTGTGGGAATGGGGGTGGAATGAGACTAAAGACTGAATATCTGGGCTTGCTTGTCCCATCCACTCGAAGGTAAAAAAAAGATGTGAATTATGAAGGAGGGGGTTAAGGAGGTACGGTGTGTTTGAGGAGGCCGAGGCTGCATGGTGAGTGGATGAAAAGATTGCGGCAGCGCTCTCTTGAAGCCGGGCCTGCTTGTGAATGATTCATAATTGTTCTCCAGCCCCAGTCAAGCGTAAGTCGTTCCACACCATTATCTGCTCGCTGTCTCTCCGGCAGGCGTGTAGGCCCCACCTCACAACTGCGATTTGTGACCATAATTACTGTAAATGGGAATGAATTTGCCGGGGTCTTCTGAGCCTTTGAAAGATTGGATTGATGGATGGATGGATGGATATATGGATATATGGATAGATGGATAGATGGATAGATGGATGGATGAATGAAAGGATGGAAATGATGGATGGACAGATGGAAGGATGGACGGATGGAGGATCGATCACTGAATAAATGGATAGATGGATAAACACATCGGCCATCGGATTCATAGTCTGTGCCAGCTGCCTGAACAAAAATGCTACGCAAGGAGGGTTTGGCACGTAGCAAAATATATTAGCGCGATGCAAGCGTGAGCGCCATGTCACGTGTTTATGATGGGGGCACATCATCCATGCAGTTTGCATCAACTATGAGAAGGTACTTCAAAAACGTCAGTGAGTCTTGTGTTGTCAACTGCATCCACATTGTTTGGTAGATAGATCGATTCCTGTTTAAGACTGCATTTGGTACATTCGATACACATCTGTATTGAACCTAATGTCCTGTATTTAAATGGTTCAGTATGTGTATCTTTAGCCCCTGATAGATAGATAGATAGATAGATAGATAGATAGATAGATACTTGGAGTATGGAGCACAGCGCAGTGAGTAATCTAGAGTGGGTGTTTGGCTGTGTGAATATGCTGCTAATGACCTCGTGTGTGCTGGCCACATGCTCTTGTTTCTGCCCACAAAGCATTTATATAGCTCTCTTAACTATAGAGCACTCGTGCACAAATTGCTTCAAATAAGTGTTTATTTTGCTGTGTCTGTGTCACTTTGTCTGATTAAATGTATGGATGTGTGTGTGTGTGTGTGTGTGTGTGTGTGTGTCGTTCTGTATGTGTATGTGTATGTGTATGTATGTGTTTGTATGTGTATGTGCATGTACATGTACACAGTGTTTTTTAGTGTGGGTGGGTGTTTGGAATCATGATTACTCCTCATGTCTGGCAGACCCACTCATTTATTACACGGCCCATGCTCTGGACCGCATAGTTCCCTTCTCCCTTCTGTACACACATCCTGTTCTATGGCTGCTTACTCACACTATGCCGCTATTACCTAAATTGGCCTTAAATACTACAAAAATTAGAGGACCTCATTAACATGAATACATTTGCATTATACATAGGCGTTAATAATGCATTCTTGTCAAGTAAACAATTAACCAAAGCTGAAGACCAAAAATTTTATGTGGTGAAAATTCAGTGTACATTTTTTAATGGTCTATAGTCACCCAAACTTGAATTGAACCAGTTGCTTGTGGCATCACCAATACGGAGGTCAAAACATGCTTAGCTGTCCAAGGGCAGACTTTATAATGGCACATTATTATAATGAAGCGGAGTTACACATTTGTGCCATGAACTGAAGGCAGAAATTAAGCTCTTGTGGTTCCAGTAGTGTGATGCTATAGTCGTAGATTCCCCCATGGGGCAAAAAGCTGCCCACTTGCCCTCAAGCTATCTAAAGCTTTGTTAATGCAAATGACTCCAGCATGAAACTGTTTGCCCTTGGTCGAATAGAACAGAGCTGTGGAATGCTTTTAAACTGTAGTCTGTCCAAACATTGGGGAATCATGATATCAGGAAATATGAGAGCGATGCCTTTTTACAGGAATGTAAAGTGCCCCATTTGAATAGTTTTAAAACACGAGTGCCCTGTAGTTGAAGGTTATTATGGCATTTTTAATGGGGGTAGGATTTATGAGATGACCCATTTAGGAACAATTTCCTCAGATGCATGACATACAAAGACATGTCAGGCAGTGCGCATGCATTGCGCACACACACACACACACACACACACACACACACACACACACACACACACACACACACACACACACACACACACACACTCACACACACACACAGCATGATGGGTTGGTTTGCATCCGTGTAACGCCTTGTCCAAACAGCGCATTCTTTTTCCTTTAGTGCTGCAATGGCTCTAACACAACAGAAAAACAAGCTTAAGACCTGTAGGAGGGGATCAGCACTGACTTGGAGAGAAAGAGAAAGGGAGAGAAAAGAGAGAGAGAGAGAGAGAGAGGGGGTACAGAAAGAGGGAGAAGCAGACAGAGCATATAAAAGACTAAAACAGAAAGATGAGAGTATAAGGAAGAAGCCAAAGAGAGGGAAAGAATATGCTAATCCACCGCAATGCTAAGCACCCTTAGCAACCTTTCATATCTCAGGAACGATGAGCCTGTGTCTCGCTGTGTCTCACTGACCAAACATTAGCCGGCTACAGTGAATTGTACCTAGCAGCTGAAGTTTAACAATACGTATCTGTGAGGCAGCTGGCTTTGTAATTCTTCAGATAAGTACTATTGATAGGATGACTTGTTAATTTGGCAAATTGGTGTTACTGTAATTGTGAAAAATGTACATGAAAAAATGTTTTATTTGACATATTTTGAGATTCTGGTGAATTGCAGTTGCCATGGCTACCACACCATCTATGGATGCCTCTAATCTCCACCTGTTGCCAGAATCCGTATGTAAATGGACAGGGAGGAATAAAATGTACACATATGCAGGAGCCAGAATGAAGTCATTATTTTTTAACTATAAGGTGTATAAAGGTAATTGTAGTTCTGTAAGCACAATGGAATGATTACTGAGTCAGTGATATTCTAGGGCACATGAATGAGATGGCCTAACATATCAGCTTCTTCCCTTTGAAATCCTGGGATTGCACACATTTTCTTTTTTCATTTCCCACCCACATCACTTGGTGCATTTGATGTGCTTGGTGTTTTGATGAGTGTTTGTGTTTCACACTGCACCATGAATCATTGTGGCCTAATGGATGCTCTACCCCTGAGTGCTCTTCATCTAATTTACTGAACAACTGTTCATCTCAGACGTGCCAGTCAAACAATATGTCTATAAAAAAAACCCGGCCGTGACAGTGACTGGATGACTGGATCCCCAGTTCCGCTCCACAGTGGAGTCACTTTGGAGCTAATGCAAGAGCTCTTAGATTGAACTGTAACTCCAAAGATTACTGCGGTAGTGTTTCACATGAGAAGGAGTATTGGGATTTGTGTTTGGGAGTATTGGGATTTGTGTGCTTTTGTGTGTGTGTGTGTGTATGTATGTGTGCATATGCACAGTGAATCAGATGAACAATTGTTTTGTCTTTACTGTAAGCTTTATAGAACCATCATGGTAAATGAATAGCAACAGCGTCCTGAAATGTTAAGCCCTATGTGCAGTTTTGTGACAATTTATTCATTGGAATACCCTTGGTACAGGGTACAAGAGTATTCTAGAAATGCCTAGTCTTGGAAAAGTTCTGTCACAAAAACATATGATATAGTGCTGTGTGTGATATTACTGTGTATGTGATGGTACAATAATGGGTCTATGCGACTGTGACTGAGTAGCTATTGTTCTGCTACTGAAAGGAAACAGTTCTTTCAAGATCTCTGCTATTCTCGCGGTGAGTTGTCCACATTCAATATCACTCTCTTTCACCTTCTCGGTGTAATTATTTTAGAAGGCTTTTAATATACTTTACAAAGTGTTAAACTGGCAGTCTGACTTGCTGGAGCAGTTTCCTTCTCCATCTTATTTCTTACTCTGGTTTTATGGCCTTGGTGTGAGTAAAAGGTCACTACCACAATAGAGCCAGCCTTTACTACTCTCTACTGAGCCTTCGTGTCTTCAAGATTTGCCCTTTTGAATCTAATTATAGGCCCTTTATACCCTCCAACCCCAAAGAGATCATTAGTAGCACAGAAGAAGAAGCACCCTGTCCTCTAGAATTATTACGTTCGACCAAAATAGCCACTGGAAGACTGACAAAATCATCTAAAAAGATGCGGGAGATTGCCTTGAATTGGAATTGGATATGGAATTGTTGACATGCAACCTAATTGCTTTAGGGAGCACTGCATAAGCACTGTGATTTGAATCTGCCGCCCATCCATTCCCAATCCCGGTGCAGCAGAAATAAGGGGATTAGAATCAAAGCTAGCGATCGCTGGTCTCTTCACTTTGAAAGGACTTCCTTCTCGCAAAATGCCGGATTTAGCCTGAAATGGGATAACGGTCCAATTCAGTGTCCTAGAATATTAATCATGGTGGTCCGATTCAGCCATGGGAATTGTATCGATAATCTCGCATCAAGTCTTCTAATGCACTTCAATCGCTCAGATAGGTCACATTCTCTATTGCTGAGCACTTACTCTGCGTTCTAGTTTTAGGTAACGCTAGGTTTACTTTCCTGGTCAATCCTATCTGCTTACAAGCAAGAGTAGAGCCAATGTGAAGCTCGCCAAAAGGATACGAGTTAATCCTTTTGCTGGAATTATGTAATATTTAGACTGCAATCCCATCTGCTGTAAAGCTATTGTAACACTAGTAGCATTTACACCCTAGGTTATCATAACTGTTTTGGATAAGAGGCGACGCGTTAAGATAATTGCAAATTAGGGTTTTCATTGACTTTAATTAGCAGTCACACACACAATATGAACCGTGCAGAAAAAAAGATATGTGGGTGGGCATACAGAATGTGTGCATCTGTCATGTCTCTTGTCTTTGGGGCTTGCCTGCATTATAGAAATCAAGAGGATAATCGACTGTTTTAAGCCCTTATCATCCAGTGCTAGGTTTTGGCTTTTTTGGCTTCCAGGAGGTTATACAAAGGGCTGGACCAGTCCAATGAATCAGGAAACTCAGTAAAATATCGACTGTCCATATGAAATGAGACCACCACCATCAATATTTGTTTTGGTGAAGATGGATCTCGCATGCCCTCGGTTTTTCTTAAATACTCTTTGATTGTTATAGATGGTTGCGAGGGCATCAGATTATTCAAAAAGAACTATCTGTTCAGTTTTTATTTTCTTTGACTTCGGCAAACCATTTGGTTCTCAAGTCTTAAGCTCCTGGCAATGCTCATTTACGTTTTTTTAATGTGGAGCCACTCTGTGTTTCAAACTGTGAAAGGCTTTACAACAAAATTTCGACTTGGTTTATTCTGACAGAAGATTTAATAGCATCATTATGCAGATAACCAGTTGGATTCTGTGGGCTCTTTGGAGCTAAGTGAAATATCAGAAATCCCACAAAATGTCAAATGCATTTTACAGACATAGTAAACACAAGAGTATTTACAGCACATGACTCGTAGGGTTCTGGGTTATCTCCAGCATTTCTTTCGGGAGTTGCAGCTAACAAAGTGAACACATTTTTTAATGTGCAATGGTAATTAAGTTCAGCTCAAATTTTACCAGTGCCACACACCAAAAAAACAAAACAACAAAAAAACGAGTAGTTCTTCTCCTGCAAGCTTGTCTCTCGCTGGGTTTTTGGGTCTTTCTCCAGGGTGCCAGGGTGTATTACTGCTGCCTAGGTGTGAAAATGTTCATTCCCATGGTCTCACCCACACGGGCGGAACAGATGTTTCACACAACCGCCTCCCCACACACACACACACACACACAAACACACACACACACACACACACACACACAAACACACACACACACACAGTCTCTCTTTCCATCCCTCTGTCCATCAGGCTACTCCACTCCCACACACACACACAGAATGGCTCCGGCAAATGCCACGAACAATTAATGCCATTAAAACACACGGGGATGTCAACCTTGTTTTCACCCTGAACGATTAAGTGCCTGTGCTGTGTGTGAATGTCGTCATCTTCAACTGTTATTGTGTGTGTGTGTGTGTGTGTGTGTGTGTGTGTGTGTGTGTGTGTGTGTGTGTGTGCTTTAAATTATTATGCTTATTACGCTTGCACAGTGGATGACATGCATGATAGTATATTTAGCAAGCATATTATATCTGTCCATGGAAAAACCCTGGAATAGCCTCTCTTCATTGCTATGCTCTATTGTTGTTTTTCCATTGAGTGGGATTTCTCTATGCTGCTGTTGCACCATTTTATATCTTCATATTTAAGCTTACACAACACGCTGCAAGACCAACTGGTATCATTGGTACATGGAATGTCTGCCATATTTTGCTTCGAGTACCTTGTCCTCCATTTGAGCTGTTCCAAGTTCATCATTTTTCTTCATCTCTTGTCTGTCTGAGACCATTGTGGTTGAAGTGAAACGTTCCTACTGGATGTGGTGCTGTGAACATTCTGTGTGTTTAATGCTTTTCCTTTATGTAGATCAACATCAATAAATATCGGCAAATGACCAATGTTGTTTGTCTCGAGATATTGAGGGATAAAAACATTAGCAAACAGGAGCAGTAAGGTGACTGCAGGTCCTCGCAATATTAAGTGAAACCAAATTCCAACGTCTGCAATCTGAACTGGATTCAGATGACCATTGGAGGACCGAGATATGGTTACCCTCTGCCCTGTATAAGAATTGTAAGTATATCAGTCTAGTACTTTTTAAAAATGATATCTTGGGCTTCTGGATAGGGAAGCGAAGAGTGACAGGTGTGGAAGTGAGAGATGGGGTGGGATCGGGAAATGACCGTGGGGTCAAACCTGTGGTCAACCTTGTGGGCACTTTGACCTGAAGGTGGTACAGATCCTTCAGTCACTTGGACCACAGCTCTGTTGGACCAGTACTTTTTAAGTTATGTGAGTGGACACACTCACAGATAGGAGAGCTGGACAGATGGACAAACAGATGAATAGACTGACCCAATACAATATCCTCTTCCCCTGAAAAGAATGTAGGATATGGGAACTTTATAGCAAATACTGTAGGAGTGGTTCTGATGGTCCTGGAGGAGATAAAGTGAAGAGAAGGGGAGCCGTGGCCCACTGGTTAGCACTCTGGACTTGTAACCGGAGGGTTGCCGGTTCGAGCCCCGACCAGTGGGAACGGCTGAAGTGCCCTTGAGCAAGGCACCTAACCCCTCACTGCTCCCCGAGCGCCGCTGTTGAAGCAGGCAGCTCACTGCGCCGGGATTAGTGTGTGCTTCACCTCACTGTGTGCTGTGTGTGTTTCACTAATTCATGGATTGGGATAAATGCAGAGACCAAATTTCCCTCATGGGATCAAAAGAGTATATATATATATATACTAGAAGTGGAGAGAACGAGAGACTATGAGAGATGTGTTACTGGGCAACTGTTAAGTTATTTTTGAATTCCATCAGGGTGTTTATGCCCGCTCACAAATATTCACCTGAAATAGCCTGCAAACTGTATGTCTATGGTTAGACTCAGACGTGTGCTTGACAGATGGAGGTGATATTTCTGGTAGTTCCTGTAGCACATGTTCATTCCCTCTTACACAAACTTGACTCATCAATCTCAGTCGCCAGCACAGACTATTAACCTCATCTGCAGCGCGGATCCTTATGCTGAGCATCAGCAGATGAGGTTATTTTGGTATGTTTCCATAACCCTGTGTCACATCATTTCAAATGTGGTCTTTCTTAGCAGGCTGAAATAGATATGTTTTGTCCCTGGAGGCTAACAGTCACAAAGATTAGTCCACAGATGGCATCTGTTCGTGACGGGACTTTCTCCCCTTCCACTTGCCACCAATGCCATGCTGTTACAGTATGTTAGGCTGTGAGACTATTTTTGTCCCTACTGTACTTACCCCCTCTGCTTGTTGTCTTTCTATTCTTTATTTCTAGTCACCTCCACTCTCACTTTTCTCTCTCTCTCTTTGTCTTTCTCTCCAACTGATTCTGTTTTTCTCTTCACTTCACCCACACATCATGGATATGTGGAGCTGCCATTGTCCTGGCCCCATGTGCCCAGTGGACTCTCATCTCTCCCCTCAAACACAATGTTTTCCAAACGTAGCTTCCCTTAGCGCCCTGGTATGGCAATGCGCAGGTGACTCATATGGCTCCATACCTCAGAAGGACAGATGTATGCAACATGCTTCCTCTGAGGTTGAATGGGAAATACAAACTGATGGAGAGAGAGAGAGAGAGAGAGAGAGAGAGAGAATGCTTTTTATTCCTTGAACACAAGACATCTCCCAGGTGTTTTGTAAGAGTTAGTGAGCGGCATCGGGGGTCGCTGACCTTGAGGTACCGACAACCCCCCTTTCAAGTTTCGCATTCATCTCCAAAAAAAAAACAGACGCTCACTGCAGGTCATTCTCTGTGTAATTATTTTTTACTGTTTCTTGGTTCTGTGAAAGTCATGCAGATTTCCCCCGAGGGGAAAGGCAAGGTGTGCATATTTAACCACGCTACAAAGAGAGAGAGACAAAAAAGAAAACAACAAAGATGAACCTGGAAAGATAATTTTATCACCTGGATGTGTGCTGCATTACCCAAATGAAAAACAATTTGGGGGAGCAAATTTGTCAAAGAGTGATTAGCAGCCTGCTTTTCTGTGCTTCCTCAAGGACATTGAGCTCTTGGCAGGCACAGGGAAGGCGACTTGCCTCACTACACTTTCAACCCCCATTCCCACCTCACTCTCTCTCAAATGCGTACAGCCTAAGGCCATCCTTAAAAATATTTTTGTTTGCAGTAACAGTCAAAAAAAAATAAAAATGGGTCGGTAGGTAGGTCATTTTTTTTTTTTCAAGATTCAAAGTAAAAAAAAAAAAAAGTTTTGTCATGTTGATTACCTAGGAATGAATTTACACAAATGTGCATATCGTGATGTAACTGACTGGGTCTTCAACCCGTGCCTTCAGGCGCACCATTGCAAACCTCATTCTGATGCAGGTTATATAGACCAGCCTTTCTCAAACTTCTTTGACCTGAGGCCCGGTCATGGCAGACTTTTGGGTCATAGGGCTCATCTACATGTACCCAGAAAGAAGGCCACAATAGCTCTTGGCCACGTTATATTGAAATTTGACTATACAATAGGCCTACTCAATGCTATACAGTGTATTATACAGTCTCTGCTCTGTTTCTAAGGAAGTTCCAAAAAACAACGTCATTCTATTAAGTTTCGTTAAATAAATAAATAGCCTTCCAACAGGTTGAAGCGGAGCTTTGATACCAACGTTATCGATTAGTTTCAGTTTCTCTCGCGCAGACGCGCATTGAATGAATGCTCATACCACCACTTAATTGTAGGGCTCCATGTTTAATGACATCGATAGCAGAAACGTTTGTTTTCTTTTTTCGTCGATCCGCGGTTTCTTGATCAACTGCGCAGCAAACATCAGATGAAGCACCGGGCCTAATTTCACTCCACGACTCAGCAGTCTCCATGTTGCGGACCCATATTTTGAGAAATGCTGAATAGACCACAACCAATTTTAATACTCCGACACGGTCACCGCTAGACTAGGGGGAGAAGGGATGAGAAAAGATCTGGCCACAGTTCTTCCAGAACTTCGTAACAGTGTTATCAGTTTGTGTGAATGAAACGAAGTGACATGCGTAAAACCAATGGTGTAGAGATGACGCCACAGGTTTTTTTTTAAGTGAGCCACGTTTGCATGTAGGCAATTTATATTCACAATACTTGGGCCTACTAAAATAACTATTATTTTATTGCATTTGTATTGGTTGTTTAGAGTAAAAAAAACAATCGGTCGGTATTAACGCAAGTTTACAACCGGCAAGTCGGTCGGACTAAAAGGGGAAAAAAAATAAATATTTGGGTCGGTTCTAAATTGACAGGGTCGGTCGGGTTACGGCAAACGAAAATATTTTTAAGGATGGCCTAATGAATGGCACGATACAGATGGATGGCAGTGCTAGAAGCTTGGCGAATGTAAGAGATAGCCTAAGCTAATTTAAGTAGCTAAATCACTGGTTAGTGGAGCTAGTCTATAAAGACTGACCTGGGGCGTCCGACTGGGCCTGTCGTCCATTGTGGCCTCCTAATTGCATGGCAATTAGGTATGCTGAAGGACCCCGAGCATCCTCTCCTCTCCGCTGGTCATTTCCATAGCAGTCCCCTGCCTCAATCACCTAGTCAGTGTGCACATGCATACACACACACACACACACACACACACACACACACACACACACACACACACACACACACACACACGCATGCACAGGTACACCCACCATGCCTCCCAGGCTATTGATCGCCTCTGGCATCGTTGCTCAGGTGATTGGAAAGTGGGGTGGATTTCCGCAGGGCTGATTAGTTGAGCTTCTGGGAGTCAATGCTCCAGAGAACGATTACTCCAAGAGGCTTTATTGGGAAAGTAAGTGTGTGTGTGTGTGTGTGTGTGTGTGTGAGGTCTAAGGCCTAAAAGCTGGAAAGACTCTAGAATAGCTATTGCTTAGTTCAAAATATTCATATTACACTGCATGAATATGATTCTTGTGTGAGCTTTTATCTGTACACAGTGTGGGTCTTGGAGAGCCACTGCTAGTGAGGTTGTTGGGCGGTATTATTGGCCATTTGGGGCCGGTCATTTCAAGAAAGAAAGAAAAATAGCCAAACTTAATATCAATACTTGAGTGGTCAGTTGCCAAACAGTAAAAATGGTCTGTTTTTACCAGAGAGCTTGGAGAGATTGGGAACACCTTATCTCAAAGTGTCAGAGAAGTGGCAGAGAAGTTGGTCTATAGTATGTCAACAGAGAAGAATGGACATTTTTATTTCAGTTTGTGTGCAATCCATTCTCATGGTCAGAGGTTGATGGTTAACATGGAGGGGGTGAATAAAGAGCAAAAGACACAGACACTGTAGGCATACATATTTTCAGATTATTGTATTTAGTTACTGTATATTATGCCATTAATTATTATGACCGCTGCGCAGCGAAGCGGCGGTCATATAGGTTTAGTCAGATTTTTTTTTTTTTTTTTTTTTTTCTTTTTCGCATGCCCAAATTTCCGTCAATGAGTCCCAGGACACTGAAAGACCGGGGTACACGAAACTTGGTGGGCATGTAACCCCACATGGATAGCATGGAACCATCGTTTTTCGTTTTGATCTGTAACCCCCGCTTGACTGGACCCCCGGAAAGGAGGGTAGGGCAGACACAGTTTTCTGTGAATATCTCGAAAACCGTGGGGTTTAGGAGGACCTTTTTTTTTTTTTTTTTGTATGTTGATCTCAAGGGGCCATGTCAACCCGTTCCATAACCACTCATTTCATGTATAGCGCCACCTAGTTAAACACAAAAAAGTAAAAATTAGGTGTTGTAATTGAAGGTATCTGTGACCTAACATAGTCAAAACTGCACGAAATTGTAAGTGTATGATCATTATGACACCCTCTGTATGCACGCCAAGTTTTGTGGAATTCCGTTCATGGGGGGCCACACAATAAATTAATTTATGTTACTATACACCAACTGGCCTGTAGGTGGCCGGAGACAGTTTTCTGTGAATATCTCGAGAACCGTAGGGCCTAGGAGGTCCATCTTTTTTATGTATGTTGGTCTTAAGGGGGCATGTCAACCCATCCCATTACCACTTATTTCATGTATAGCGCCACCTAGTTAAAAATTAAAAAGCAAAAAATTTGGTGTTTTCATCGCAATATCTCTGGCTGACAAGGTCAAAACTGCACGAAATTAAAAGTGTAGGATCATTATGACACCCTCCGAATGCATGCCAAGTTTTGTGTACTTTCGTTCATGGGGGGCCTTACAATAAAATAATTTATGTGTACATTTAGTGACGTACACCAACAAGGATTCCCGGGACACTGAAAGACCGGGGTACACGAAACTTGGTGGGCATGTACCCCCACATGGATAGCATGGAACCGTCATTTTTCGTTTTGATCTGTAGCCCCCCCGCTGGACTGGACCCCCCGAAAGGAGGGTAGGGCAGACACAGTTCTCCATTTTTCTGACCATTTTTTTCCCGTATGTTTGCCTCCAGGGGTCATGTTAACCCATTTCATGTGCACACATGTGCACAAACAGATACACACACACACACACACATACATTCACAGTAATGTCACAGGCACAAACACAAGCACGCACGCACACACACACACACACACACACACACACACACACACACACACACACACACACACACACACACACACACACTCACACACACACACATAACATAAACATAACACAAACAATCAAGAATTTCTCAGAATTATAAACAGGCAAGATGGAGGTGGGGTTGTATAAAATTAATTTTACATGTGAAATCTATGAACTAATCATGTTTTGGTACTTGTTGTCTAGCAGATACCAGTGAGAATTGAGTGTGGATAATGCAATTTAGTGAGACAGTTAGAATCATATAGACCTTTCAGCGTGATTTCTTTTTGTGGAAAAAATGTGCTGGACTGGGCGGCGGTCATATTTTGTACCGCTCTGCGGTACATCTAGTTATTTACTTGTGCTAGCAGTAAAACCAGTATCTTGTTATTATTTGCACTTGGTGTTTGTCGGTTGAATTCTGTGTCAGTGTGTGTGCATAAATGTGTGGATCAGTTTATGTGTGATGTATACCTCCCTAAAGCTCATTTTGTGCATTTCACCGGTGTGAGGTGAGTGACGGTTTGAGCATGGGTGGTACATGCACAGAGCTTTCTGGTCACTCACTCATGCCATTTGTGGGTTTGTTTTTCTCATTACTCTCTCTGGAGACAAACACAGATCAATCTGTGTCTTCTCCTTCCATTGATGTTCCCCTCATGAAGGTCCAGTGTTGCAGCCTCTACTAGACCTAAGGGAATTGGTTTATTGACAGTCCCTCATATTGATTGCATATCCTAAGGGCCATTCAATGCTGTACCCCTTGTGTTTGTGTTTCTGTGTGTCTTTCTCCGTGTTAATTTGTCTCTATAGCAACAGTGATGATCTTCATATCAAGCCTGAGCCATTAGGTCAGCCATCAGTGGCCTGACCTCTTCCTTGAGATTGCATAGCGGTGCTTGAGGCAGTCATAATCCCCCCAACCTCCACTAAATAAATGTATGTAGTGTATAACAAAATGGGCAATTGAACCAAAATCAGACCATTTGTAAGACTATGTCATCCATCTTAACACCAGCGTGGCGTAATAACACAGTATGTTTCCCCTTCTCTTTGTGTAAATATGCAGAGAATATTTTTCATCGCCTGACTACCTCTTTTTAGAATCCCTGTGCAATTATGGGAGTTGAGTCTGGCTCCAACAGTGCTCATCCATAAAAGAATTTCATGCTCTTTTCCCCTCCCCAACAATACCTTTCTGTAATTTCTCAGTGTGCTAATGACTGTTTAACAGTAATCACAGTAATCATGGAAATTAATGGCATCATCTATATTTCTAACTCTTTCACTGCATATGATGAAGCAGCTTTTCCCCTCTTCTCCTGCACACGTAAGAAAATAGCATCTATGTTCTATGTGAAGCCACTACCACTGGCGCTGATCAGTGGATCATCAACTCAACAGCAATAGGTTGTAAATGTGAAGTGGATATGGTGGAGTCATCAGATCCTGAGGTCTGTACAGTATATCCTCCCCAGGATCCCCCCCCCCCCCTGCTCTCTCTCTCTTTCAGCCATGGCCCTGGCTTCTTTGGGAGAAACTTGCTTTTATGGCCTTGTAATAGCACCAGTCCCCTAAGCTCAGAGGAATGAGGCGGGGGGGGGGCTAGTTACTCCTCGGATGCCAGAGGCAGCACTGACTCAGTGTTCCAGAATCAATAAGAAGCCTTTTGCAGATCCTGGATGCTTGGCACCAGTGGCCCTGTAAAGATATGACTCTATGGTGCTATAACAAATCTGCAGGTCTTGAGGGAGACACTTTTGAGGGAGCTGTGTGTTGTGATTTGATGATAAATATGGTCCTAGCTTGAGTATAGGTGGCTTGAGGATAAAGCTATTCGTAGGGTAAGGTTAGACTGTTGACAGATGACAAGCCTGAGTTTTCTGGAAATTCCTCACCTCTGACTATTCATCATGTTCTGCAAAAAAAATAATTTAAAAAGCCAAATAAAAATGTCAGTCATCTTTGTCAGTATATTTAATTAGTATATTGGCACAGTATATGGCATAATCAATTATTCACAGACAGGCATTCCCCAAATAGCTGCATCGATTTTTATGATTGTCTCTGTCTTTCTCTCTGTCTCTATCTCTCTCTCTCATCCTTTCTCTCTTCCTCCCTCCTTCCTGTGTGTGTGGTGTGTGTGCACACGCTTGTGTGTGCACACGCTTGTGTGTGCATGTATGCGCGTGTGCGTGCGTATGTGCCTGCGTATGTGTGTGTGTGTGTGTGTGTGTGTGTGTGTGTGAGTGCGTGCATGTGTGTGTATGTGTGTGTGTGTGTGTGTGTGTGTGTGTGTTATTTCCGTACAGCCTCCCAGTAAGAAAACCACAATCTCAGTGGTCAGTGCTGGATTTATAGCTGTTTCTGTATTATTGCCTTGTACTGCAGATTTGGACGTTTGCTTGAACGTGAATTCCGTTATGCTGTTGTTTTTATAGTGTGATAACTTCAGTGCTGCTCGCCACTGTGCAGCTGCATTGACTGCGTACATTAGTTACTGAGGGGGCCTGGGAATCGATGGCCCTCGCTGGATTCATTCCAAGTCTTCCCTAGGGTCAAACTGCAACTTAACTTAATAAGAAAAAGAAGATAAACTACAGCAGACAATGGGCTCGGTGGAGCTGGCCTGAAGGGATGCTACCCATACAAATATAGTTTGATAGAAAGCTGGTTGCACAGGTTAAGAGTGCAAGCAAACAAAAACACATTAAGTCAGACTAGTACATGTACGGCCACAAAGATGCACAAGAGTAGACACCTTAAAGGGCACACACACACACACACACACACACACACACACACACCCACCCACAGAATTCCTCATTCACATACTACACTCCCAGACACACGAGTGAGTGCCTTTATTCAAGTAACCTTTTGTAGGTCGGCTCAACCGTTTGGTAGAGCACATTTTGACCCATCCTATTCTGTTAAAAAACAAACTGACTATAATCTAACCTCATGTAGCCATTTCTACAACTCAACACAACAAAGTTGCTACATATTAGGCACCAAAAAATTGCCGGGTAGCCTTACAATTTTTTAGGCCACATCATTTCAGTATGCACAAACTAGGAAACAGTAGCTACACATTTAAAAAGAGACTATGCTACCAGTTGACCTGTTCACAAACAGTTCACACATATATGCGCTACAGTTGGGTTACAATCACAGCCTCACGAGGAAGGAATCCAACATAGACAAAAGCAAACAATTACACAAAGTTACACACGGGCAAAACAGCAACCAGCTGATGGCACCCCTAAAACACAGAGGCACCCAGATAAGCTTGACATAGGGCAAGGCAGTCAACATTACAATTAGGCAACATGAAATACGGTATACACAGAACACAGGAGGGAGTATTAGGCTACCTACCGCCATTCACCACTGTGAATGCATTCGCGCTAGAGCACCATAGAGGGAAAATGTCCTGCAATTGGAGGACCCAGGCTGGCTTAAATAGCCTCAGTCTAACAAGCAATCAGGTCATCCCTCCACCTAATCAAGGTTGCCTGCTCGACTAGGCTACTATGCAGTATTCCACTACATTAGTTTGAGACTGAACCAGTGAATCATGGACTTTTATAGACATTGATTACAGTGTACTCCATTTCTGAAATTCAATTAATTAGGGCAGAGTTTTTCAACCTTTTTTGTGCTACGGCACACTTTTGACACTTAAAATGTCCCACGGCACACTAACATCCTGTGTGAAGAAAAAATAAACATACCATAGCCTTACCATATTTTTTAAACATACCATAGCCTAAAAAAAAATAAAATAATACACAGATATGGCCTTATTATGGCTTCTATGCAAGACCTGCTCAATAAAACAAGCGCCCTCTGTTTTATTTGTAGGTGACAAATGTCAATGACAATTAAATGTCTAATTTAATTGTTGTTATGGATATGTGATGATTCTGTGAATACTGGATATGGGGCCCTTCGTTGTACAATGCCTGCATACCACAAATAGTGCAATCATACAATCAATGAGAGCATGTGGTTATAAATTCTTTGATGCAACAGTTGCTTTTCTGGACCAGTGAGTGACATTTGGGTAATTTTCTGCGGCACACCTGATGATCTCTCACGGCACATGGACTAGTGTGCCCCGGCACAGTGGTTGAAAAACACTGAATTAGGGAACAAAAATCGTGTTATAGTGTGAGTGTGTGTGTGCGTGCGTGCGTGTGTGTGTGTATGCCTGTGTTTGTCTATGTGTGCCTGCGGTATGTCAGAGACAGATAGACAGAGAGAGGAAGAAGAGGAGGGTCGAAAAGGCTTGTCTAATGAAAATGAACCAACGTGGTAGAAGGGCAACCTCATGTCTCTCAGAGCTGAACTTTACCTGAATGTTCACAAGTGTAAAAAGCAATTAAAAGCCAACACGAAAAGCAATCAGGGACAAAACAAGATGAGAAAAGAGAGAGAGAGAGAGAGAGGGGAGAGAGAGAGAGAGAGAGAGAGTTTGGGGGATAATGTGTGTGTGCGTGCCATCACAGTCATGCTTCAGGCTCCTGCGCCTCTGTGATCAGGCCACGGGCCGCCTGCGCTGCTCTGCTCTGCGCTGCTTCACTGAACTCGTCAGAAAGCCAAACCCAACCTGTTGGCTCCCCAGGCAGATATCAGCCACTGGAGAGGCCACAAAACACACACACAGTCACACAAGCATGCATGCACACACGCACGCACGCACGCACGCACGCACGCACGCACACATGCACACATGCACGCACGCACACACACACACACACACACACAGTCACACATCATGCCCTCAGTGTCCCACAGCTCTACAGAGGTAGCAGCCCATAAATTGCACCTACCTGGGGGACTGGGGACGAGAAGGTGTGTGTGTGTGTGTGTGTGTGTGTGTGTGTGTGTGTGTGTGTGTGTGTGTGTGTGTTTGTGTGTGGTGTGGGTTGGACATGGGACTCAGAAGGGGGGGTGGGCTGGATATAGAGGATGGATTTGCAGTGGTTCAGAAAACAGCCCACGGCAGGGAGTTTATGCAGCCCAGCACAAATAATTAGCCGCCATTCCAACGTCATTTCTCATCCGGTGCCTCTCGGAGCACACACATCCCTATTTTTTCTCTTTTTGTTTTATTGTATAGGGATTTGTTTTTAGTTTTAGGGTGTGTATGTGCTTCAGAATTCATAGCACATGCGTTTCCCCCCCTCAAAAGTGTTAAATTGGTTGCTGGGTATTTCATTCGTCTTGGCATTTCTTCTTCGGATGGCAGAAATATATTGAAGTGTCTCTCTCCGATAGTCTAACCCCTGCTGTCTCTGTTTACCGATTCCCTTTTATGGTTGTTTACAGATGCCTTTTTTTCTGTGTTTTTATCTCATTCCCCTGGTGCCCTTAGCTGGTGTTTAGTGTTTCGAGGCATCTCTCGAATCTTTGGGATGCCTGCTCCACCGCTGTCTTTTTCAGCCCAAGTCACTCTGTAGGCTCTCAGACACTGCTATCCTTCCATCTCTCTCTCTCTTTCTCTCTCTCTCTCTTTCCATCTGTCTCTGTCTCTGTATCTGTCTCTCTCTCTGTTTATCCATCCCTCCATCTGACTGCCAGCTCCAAACAGCTCAGAGTGTCTCAGCATGGGAGAAGCCCCTCTGTACGTCACCTGCTTCTGGAAAATTTAGCTAGAGGTGTGTGTGTGTGTGTGTGTGTGTGTGTATGTGTTTGTAGGCTAAACAATCTGATGCCCTGGAGGGATTAACTGGGATTAACCTGTTGCAGGAGCACCTCTGTTTTTAATCCTCCTTCCCACCTATTCATTGTTCGTGCTGGTGGATTTGGGTAAATACAGATATCTATGTCAAAATTACAGGGCTTTGGCAAAACTCTGTCTGTCCATGCATACATCCATGCATACATGATGATGTGACTCGGAATCCCTAATCACTGGAGGACCATATTGTCACGTTGAGTGAGAATAGAATCATAATGCTATACAGAGGAAGATGTTGCATTCACTGTGCTATTGGTATGATCTACAGTATATGCATCTGATTTTGGTTCCGTATATTTACTGTCCTGGGCCTGGTTTCCCTAAAGTTTCTTAACAGTCTATGTTGTTCTTTTGTTTTAGTCCTTTAGCTCTACCTTAAGGTTTTGACATGTTCCACAAATTCTTTTTAGCTATAGTATGTATACCTTCTGCAAATTATACATTTGTAAAGATGGTGTGGATATAGTCATGGGTCTGGGCCAACCTGAAGATATACTTTAACAAAATCTTCAGATAGAACAAATGTTTTAGTCTAACAAGTGGCAGTGGCATGATATGTGTACTTACTGGCAAGGAAGGCCTACATATGTGTCACATTACATTTTGTGCTTCATCTAATAAAGAGGAAAAAAACGTCAGAATAAATAAATGATCTTTCATTTTTGAATCCCTTTGAAATGAATATGTATGCATCTATAAGTACCATCTCCCCCAAAGAAGTCATACCTGGTAATTAAATTTTGCAGAGTTCTTGTTGATATAGTTATCTCCTGTTTTGTCATGCAAAGACTGTGAAAGACAATACCATAATATATTTGAGTATAATATGCTCTCGTATAATGTTCACCCCCAGGTATGTACAAAGAAATCCAAGAAAACAATTTCTCTTGAGAATACTGTAATATGCACAGCACAATTACAGAATTAATTCATGTTTAGATAGATAGATAGATAGATACTTTAATGATCCCCAAGGGGAAATTCAAGGTCTGAGTCATTTGCGTCATTACCAACAAAACCTGTACACTGAAAGTGTTTCAAGGTATACCTTTAGAGTCTGAGTTAAACTGCTTAGTTGGCATGGTTATAACTCTTACCTAAATGTTAGAGCAGGCATTTAAAACAGTAGCCATGCATCTCAGCTTTCACTACTAAACTCTCTTTTCCTTTGAACTACAGTGGGCTTTGTCACAGATGGCTCATGTCGGCTAAAACTTCACCCATCCTTGAGTTCTTCAAAAAAGCTCTCCTTGAGCTTCTCTAGCTGCTATATAGTCTCCACCGCACTCCTTTGTGGTTGCAGCCTGCAGTAATATTCTAAAAATAAGCACATTATCACATCAAAATGCTCTTTTTGGCTGGAGCCACGGCTCTGGGTGAGGTGGCTGGAATGAATCAGTTTCTACCTCCGCTGTGTGGCATGCCAGGGCACAGGGGCACCCGCTCGCTGCGTGCACCCGTCAAGATGCGGAGGCTTGGCACAGCGTGAACTTCAGGGACGCAGCTGTGTGTGTGTGTGTGTGTGTGTGTGTGTGTATGTTTCAGGGTCTGACACCTAAGCGGGAGTGTGTGTGCAATAAGTGTGAAGTAGCTACGTCGAAGTGACTAATGCGCCAACAGACACATTAATATATTTTTGAATAATGTTGCTTTCCACCATGGAATTAGTTTGAGCATCTCATCCAAGAGCACCGAACGACTGCCATCATGTCTGCTTCAGCCAACCCCCCACCCCCACACCCCCCCCCCCACACACACACCTTTGCTCACACTCTTTGTACTTGGTATAACTCATCTGTCCTGACTGATAGCACTATGAACATTTCCTTTAGTGGATCCTTTGGAGGGTGGGAGAGAGGGAGCAAGAGGGAGTGGCATGGCATTTATCTAAAAGGCCACCCTCCCTTTTTTCAACAAATGGCAGCTGAATCATATCATCACACCACAAAAGGGCTTGAGCCCTGCAGGGGTAATCAATTATGAGCCGAAATGAAAGTGCCCCCCATCCCTTCACCTCCCCACACGAACCAGGCCCTCTGTTACTTTAGTCCGTCTCCCCACTCCCACTCTGCCGCGGTGTGGAGCAGGTGATTTTATTTCCCCTTGCCCTCTCAGGGAATTTGCCAGCTATAGGACAAGAAGGAAATAAAGCCATGGAAGAGACGCTCCTCAATATCGGGTTCCCTTCCCCATACCCCCCCCACACACACACACACACACACACAGCCCTCTTGTAGGCCATACATCTGCCATGATTGAAATGTCAGATTCGTCCTGTCTGAGGCGGCATCTTCACCTCATCCCCTCTCTTATCGCCCAGGCAGTTCAGTTCAGTCAGCCAACAGTAGGGCCAGCAATTATACAGATGCATTCATCTCCCCACATAGATTTCCAATGCTCGCGGATGTATTTCTGGGTGTCTGTGTCAGGATCAATCAAACAGGCGTAGGCACACGCTAGGGAGGCTCACACATAGGCGTTCCCACACTCACACTTACACACACACACACACACACACACACACATACACACACTTACAGAGGTGCACGCTAGGGAGGCTCACACACTAAGGCACGCACACACACACACACATACACACACACACACACTCAGACCGTACAGAACACACACTTAGTTGTGCCTAGGCTCACACAGCTGTCATTGTAGGTTGGAGGTGCTTCTGCATGTTAATGAGGTCCCCGTGTCAAATGTGCATATCAAAGTGAGCAATTTCTATTCCTCCCTCCTCTCTCTCTCTCTCACTCCCTCTCCCCTTCATTTTCTCCCTTCTTCCAATGCTTATATTTGTAATGTATGTAGTATGTGCGCACATAGTCACATGACTAAGCTGACTACAAATGTGAACTGGACTGGATAGACAGACTGCTTGCACAGTCTAGTTTAGACTGTGTAGACTGAATAGGTACCACTGGCTGTTCTCTCTCTCCCTTTCTCTGTTGTTGTTCTCTGCTTTATAGTGTCATTTTTCACTCTGCCTTGCTGTCTCTTGTCACACACACACACACACACACACACACACACACACACACAGAAAAAAGGCTTGTTGCTTGTTATTTGTCAGCCATGTTGTAATCTTTGAGTATTGGTTCTGTGAGTTTATCAGAAACACACACTGCTGCTGCTCAGAAGGCACATCTCGTGCTGAGTGGAAGATTCGCCACAGGACATGGTCCTTTAACTGTGGTAACTGTGCTTTCGCCATGATATGAAGTTTCATTGTCTTCCATGACTTTTCAATTGGTTACCATGTGTTTGATAAACAGGCTAAATAATTATTTAAAGCGATTTGAAAAAAACAAAAAAACAAAAGAAAACATTTGGGGTGTAAAAAAATAAATAAAAAAATACCACCTTCTGTGGCTAGCAGCATGCCAGCAACTGCGGCGCTCCCCTATTTTTGAAACCCATGGGTCGACTGCCAATCCCTCGGCCAACATGGCTCCCCTTGTAGCGCATGACTAGGGACGAGATGAAAGAGGCCTATTAGGATCCGTCATTAACAGTGCCCGACATAGGTATGGCTGGGGCCCCCACTTGAATCTCATCAGCGGGCAGGGATTTGTGTGGAGGTGTGCACCAAGGCCGTTGCTTAATTACCTGCTGATGGCTCTCTCACCTGAGCGCCCCTCTGAAGTCCTTGGCTGTGGCTGAGGAGGGCTTATCATGAAAGGCATGATTCATCGTCAAATCCGCTGGATTTACAGCCTAAGCACAGCTCAGCGCTGCCAACCAGACAGGTGCTTCACTGGAAATCCTATACACCCACCTTGTGTCTAAATGCGGCTGTGGGGGGGAGAGAGAGCGAGTGACTGAGAGAGGGAGAGCGACAGAAAGAGAGAGAGAGTGAGAAGAAACGACAAATAATAGAAGAAGTGTGGAGCTTTTGTGCACACAATACAGTGCAGTAAGCTAAGAATCGCTTCACTCCAGCTGCACTCTGCGCAGTGCAAACATTCTCACATGTTAGATATTTGGGTACAGATTACATACCAAAGCTTTGGCTAAGATGCTGTAAAGCCAGCTAATACCCCCAATACATTAGTAATAGGATGTACTGTATCTGTAGCGACATAATGAAATACCAGGTTATTGAAATCACTTGAGTTGAAATGTGTTCTTATATTCGGTCCTATGCTATGAGGTGAGGAGGATGGTCTACCATGGCAAGCCTATGAATGCAATACCTGCTGAAGTAATAAAATGTCCCTCATGCAGAGGTGCGGGATCGTGCCGATAACTGAAATCCCGCTGTACCGTGAAGCCAGCGTTGCGTTGCTGTGATGGATTTCATTTCTGTTGTGTCTGGTTGATGTTGATGTGTAATCAGCGGTTCACGGCTCTGTCTGGATGAGATGTGAGTAAATGTCACCGCTGAGCTGCGTTTAATAGGAAATTAAACATTTGCCTGAATGGAGGTGACACTTGCAAACGCTGAAGTCACAGGTTTGTGCCCCTGCTTATTTGGACCGCCAAATAAGATGGTTGTGCAAGGCCACAGACACACACACACACACACACACAGTCACAAAGAAAGTGCTTCAAACATGCGTAACTACATTCTCTTGCATCTTTTGGGACAGCTAGAGAGTGTTTTTATATTTTATTTGTGGACATCAAAGCATCCAGAGAAATATGTGTTGCAAAGGAAGAGGTAGGTTAGGCTAGGGAAGAGAGATGGTTAGGTTAGGCAAGAGTTATATCATGAAATATGCATGATCTTTTTTAGATCTATTTCATTGAGCATGGGTGGTTTTCACCTAATTTATTGCAGCTGGGTTTTGGAGAGCTGTTTCCCAACTCAAATGACAGTTAGAGCACCATATGTGTAGAGCTAGAGTCAGAAATTAGGAGCAATCAATAGATTTGGCTCTAACATTCCAAACAAAATTACTAACACACTGTTTGTAGTGTGTGAATATTACTAGGGCTTAAACAAACCATCTGCTTATGTGCTTATCATGTGCTTATCTAGCTATTAAATGAGTTAATAAAGCCCTGGTTTATCCTGGCATCCATATTAAGCATCTTAATTTCATTGGAATGGGTAGCGATTGTCACATACTTAACAAAATAGTGGAATATGCTGTTTGTGCTAAATACCATATATGCTTTATGGTTTGCTTTGGGGGTCGGGGTTGTGAAGCTTGCATACATCCATTATATAGCCTACAAGATAAAACTTCTGGAGATTGCTGTTGTATTGACGATGGAGGGGAGTGAGCTGCCACAGGCTAGTGAGTTTGTCAATGAATACAAAAAGCGCACACAGAACCTGTTGATGTCCCTGTGCTGTTTGAGGAACACCAGAGCACTTTGTGCATGTATCACAGCACTCTCTCTTTCACTGGCAGCCTGGGAGAATCTGATGAAAATGGATCACACTCTGAAGTATGTCATGCATTTCAGAGAGAGAGAGAGAGAGAGAGAGAGAGAGAGCTCTCATCTGGTACATGAAAAGCCTGCACTGAAGAAAGAGTGCAAGGACATGCGCATACACAGAACGAGTGAGCGAACAGCTCATGCATTTCAGTGGGTTTCCGACAAATGACAGCTGTCGCAGGCATAACCTTTGAGTTAAGATTAGAGTGTGTGGGAGATAGTAAGAAGCACTACCATGAGCGAGTCCACTGAAAGGGGCTCTGGTAATGGTTGATGGTACGGCATTGGACAGAGTTTGAGACACCACACACAGGCCAAATGCTTGATTGCACACTTTGGTAATCCAGTTGTCATTTCGGTGTCACTCAACTGAAACAAGTGCATTGAATTCTTTCAGATTCCTATCCCAAGAGAAGCTAGATTCGCGTAATTATATTTATGAACAACTATGCTGTTGCATTTCGCTGGAGAACCCTCGTCGTCAAATAGTTGCTTTTCACCGTCTGACTCAAGTGCGGAGTTCTTGTGTGTGAGTCTCAGAGGCCATGTTTTACCATGTGTTCACCAGTTTACAAAGCCGGTATTGATCTGGGTCGTCCTCTGAGGTGCCGCATGAGGCCTCTGTTGTTTCGTGTCTCATCGCGCTGCTTGACTCGTGGCTTCACAGCTAGTCTTTTATAGCAGGGAAAGAGTCATGGCCTACTAGCAGGAAGGGAAGCCACCGGGGAGAGATCAATACAGGAACTACATATGTTGGCCCTCTGATGAGGTTAAGTCAGTTTTACGACTCTCTCTCTCTCTCTCTCTCTCTCTCACTCATTCTCTCTCTCTTTCTGTCTCTCCCTCCCACTGTCACTGTCACATCACACACACATACAAATGCATACTGTGCACATACACACACACACACACAGTTCAATAAATGCCACACTTATTATACATCACTCTCTCTATCCCTCCTTCCCCTCTCCCTCTCTCTCTTTTCCTTCCTCCATCTCATGAATTGAAAATTAGACATCCTTGTTACCTGGGTGAGACACATGTTGTATCCCAGCTCATAAGCTGTGCCTAGCGACATCCTCTTCCCAGATGGCAAGGAGGGATTAGTGGGCCCGTATGGATGACTCAGGGAGTGGGGCATTTCCTTTATAAAAGGGGCCGAGGGCTGAGACAGACAAGGAGAGCTGCTCCGCGATTGGGACAGGTTGGGACTGCCGACCGGGCCTCTGTGGGCTCCGCTGCTGCTTGCTTTGCCTTCAACACAAATCCCACCAGACAAGGAGCCTGTCAAATGGATCATGCCAGTAGCCATGACTGTAGGTTAAGTGGTGGGACATGAGGGCAATTGTGTGTGTGTGTCTCTGTGTGTGTGTGTGTGTGTGTGTGTGTGTGTGTGTGTGTGTGTGTGTGTGTGTGTGTGTGTGTTGTCCTCTCTCCCCTTTGCCTGTGACACTAGTGCTGCTTTGGTCGCTGCTAAAGACTGATAACAGCTGCCTCTGGTTTATATTTGCTTTATTGAGCGTAGATCAACCTGAGTGTGTTCAGAGGTGATGGATGCTCTTTTGCCAGGGAGCTCCCACTGCCCTGATGAGTACATGAGGGCTGTGTGTGTGTGTGTGTGTGTGTGTGTGTGTGTGTGTGTGTGTGTGTTTTCTTTTTGTTTGGTGGCAGTTTGAGAGAGTACAGTCATTTGATCTGTATGTCAGAGTGGCCTTTAGCCCACATAGGTGGATGTTGCATAAAGATGTTGAGATTTGCATTTCTCACTCTCCGTTTCGAGCTTAATTGCTTCACATCCCTCCCCCGTGATAAGCATAATGTTGTGTACCGGCTGGAGCGCGCGGAAATTGATATTGGTTTCTGCGGTTGCCTTCGTGTGAATGTAAATCTGCAGAGATCCCTTCCTCAGCTCATTTCCTCTCATATTGCATCTCCCCAAAGATCGTTCTCTCTTTTTCCATTATTTTCACTCCCTCCATATATTGTCTCTCTCTCTCTCTCTCTCTGATCTTCTATCTTGTGGCATAACAGTGCCCATTGCTCTGTTGGGAGTCATCGCCACATGATAATGATTTTCCCTGCTAATTTGACAATGATATCATATCATCTACTGTGCGCTTTGATCTGCGGATCAGTGAGGTGGCGAGCCTCCACAGGCATTGTGTGTGAAAGTGTTAACAGCCATTTGTATTATGTCTCTCTCTGTTCGGATTTTAAGTGCTTTATGGAACCAATTTGTTTTCCACTGTTGTGAGACTTCATTTCGCGGTGTTTTCATGACGGACCGTCGGATCCTGCTGTCTGTCTCGTAAACAACGTGGGATGACTTATGCTGGAGCTAAAAAACTACAAGTGTTTTTGTTTGTGAATGAGCAATGCGTTTGTCAAGCCGTGCTTTTCAGTCCCTCGGAAAATAGGCACTTTCAATGAGCGCAACCATTAGTCAGGTTTCTGGAGTGACCTTTTCTGCTCTGTATGTATAATTGAGCGGAAAGGGCAGAGGGACACTCTGAGGAAAAGCGTGGGAAAATGCCATTCCTGTCTCGGCGTGCCCTGGAGGCAGGAAGTGAGGATGCGCTGCACTTTCATGGTCGTTGTGCTCTTGACACACTTTGTATTTTTGTTACGTTTTTAATCAGGCTCCTCAAAACGCACAGAGAGAGAAACACTTGTACAGTAGTAGGAAAACCCGCTCGCTGCCTGCAGGGTGGCGTGCCAGGGTGTCCATTTCCGAGTGATGTGTCACTCAGAGGGCTGCCGTTGCCTGGTGACCTGGTCAAGGCTGTTCGGTGGTGACGGCGCGGTCATGGTCGGGGAGGCGATGTGGATGGGCTGGTGTCATCGGGGCGTCGCCGTTAAAGTCGCCGGAGTTGCCGCATGCTGGGCGAGGCGGCGCAGCCTGGAGTTTTATAGAAGATAATGTTATGGTCGTTACTTTTATGTCTCACCAAAGCTGGAGATTTATGCCTGCTGCAGTTTACTTTGTCGGCTAACAGATATGAAATGGAAGGAGAAGCCATTACCCACAGTGGGCAGACAACAGCTCAGGAAGAAAAACATAACGCATGGTAGAACGTAGATTATCCCAAACATTTATTATTAGTGCTATTAGAAGGAAAAGAAAGAGAAAAGAGAGAAGCAGAGAGGGATTATGTGAAATGAACTAGATGACGTGAGAGTAAGAGAAAACAGAAGCATAATACCGTACCTTTTTCCTTTGAGGCCTTTCTTAACAAGCCGATAGCTGAACCGTATCCCTGGTGGGCCACCAAGTCGTTCCAAATATTTACCCTCACACCACAACAGCAATTGGCCCCTTCTGTGGCCCGTGAAGGCAACAAAGCCCAGGTGGCCCGGGCATCAGTCTGAGCCACTCTTCGGGAGAGCCTGGGCATAAAAGCTGGCATGGCAGGGGCGCTCAGCTGCACCAGGCAGTGCCCACTTCACCCATGGGCAGCATCTCAGCACTAGAACGGCAAAACACATTTCTGTCTAAATAGACACACCTTCGTGCTGTACTTGGAATCTGGCATTATGAAACGTGTACAGTGTTGTTGGCACGTGTGTTATGGATATAGCATAGGATATAGCATGCATGCACAACTTCACACACGCCCACGCCTTTCCTTGCTTTGCGTTAAAGGCTTAGCCTCTGAGAGGAGACCTACCAGGACCTTTTGTGGTCATAAGCCCCGGTGAATTTCCATATAGCACGGGGGCTCAGGTCAAGAGAGACGCCTGGGTGGATCGTGTGTTTGATGTGAATAGGGTTTTAATTACACTTGAGAGATTTGGGCATAGGGAACCTTTGAAGCCTGGATAAAGAGAAAGACACGCCTCTGGGTGGCATTAAGTATTGGAGGGCGGTTCAGATTAAGATGTGATACACTGTTTGTGTGTGTATGTGTGTGTGTGTGTGTGTGTGTGTGTGTCTATAGTATGTGAATGTGTGTGTGTGTGTGTGTGTGTGTGTGTGTGTGTGTGTGTGTATGAGAGAGAGATTGGTAGAGATTTCACTGTCTGTGTATCATCAGCAGGGAGGCAGACTTTCTAAGAGAGGGAGACTCACTCACATCGCTGGGCAGTAGAGACCTCTGGGAACACCAAGAGCCCTAAAGTGTTTCTCATCCAGTTCAAAGTACAATCATCAACACTAATGCTGCCCCTCTGTGAATCAGAGTAGAAACTACACACACAAACACACACACACACACACACACACACACTCTCTTTCTCTCTCTCTCTCCTGGGTCTTCCTGGTGAAAATGTCTCCCTCTTATATAAGGCTGCCACTCACCTCAGGCTGACAGGCGCGATTCTCCTCCCCAGAATAATGTCATCATCCAGGATAGTGGATCAGATAGCTCAGTGAGATTGTGTGAAAGATAGTACTTTCCGAATACAATGTGCATTATTCATGTCAGGCCAAACCTTTGGGAGTAAACATTCCCATAAACCTAACCACCTACATGTTGTTTATCCTAGGCTTTCACCATATCATATACATAATGGGCCTGTTTAGAATGCCAGCCCCTGCATACATTTGCCATTACCAGGTTTTTTATATTCTCTAATGCACTGGTGTCACATGGCCTTGTGAAAGATTTGTTTATCCCAGGAGTTTTTGTGAAAAAGAGAAAAAGGGTATTTTACTGCCTTGCCGTGACATGTTGCGAGGTAAAAGTGCTTTCAAAGAAATGGACACTGAAAAGGGAAGATCATCAGTAGAAATGGGATAGATGGTGTGCATTTCCTTTTGAGAACAGCAGTAGACATAATGGGAAACTGCAGGTTATGGGGCACTATCAACCAATTTTATTTTCTCCGATGCATGTGTGCATGTGCAAATCATTCTCTCTCTCTCTCTCTCTCTCTCTCTCTCTCTCTCTCTTTCTCTCTCTCTTGGCAAATGGTCTCCCCCAGCTGCCATTTTCTGCATATCTTCCTTCCTTTATTTACCTCATGTGTACACTCCGATATCTGCACCGCCTGAGCATCAGCCAGCCGCCTTTCTTCCACTGTCAGATGTGGCCCCCATGGGTACAGAGGGTGACTCTGGGCTAAAAGTGTCTCCCAGTAGTCCCCTTGAGAGCCAGGTCCCCCAGTGTTTCTCTCTGATCTCCCCCTCTCTCTCCTCTCACCCTGTGCTCTGTCGTGGCCACACCCTGCCCTTAACTGCCTGCATTTTCTGTTTTTTTTCCCCTCTTCGTTTTTTCTCTCTCTCTTTTGTTTTTTTGGCCCGTCTGCCACGCTTTATTGGATTTAATTATTTCTGAGTGATTAACTCCAGGCTCAGCAGCCTCTCTGTGTTTGTGTTCAGAGTGACTGCCGGGTGCAGTGGGATGAAGGGAGAGAGAGAAAGAGAGAGAGAGAGCGAGGGAGGGAGGGAGAGAGATCTGAGGGGGGATGGAGAATTGGAGGAGGAGGAAGAGAGAGCAAGAGAAGAAAGGAGACAGTGGGGAGAGTTGGGATGAGAGAGAGAGAACATGTGGATGAGAGAGAGAGAGAGATACAACATGTGATCTAAGAGACAAAGAGAGAGAAAGAGACAAAAGCGAGAAAATGAGACCAATGAGAGGAAGAGAGATGAAGAGTGGGAGGGAGGTAGATGGAGTCAGAGAGAGATGACAGAGAAGTGTGTGTGTGTGTGTGTGTGTGTGGAAGAGTGTGTGTGTGTGTGTGTGTGTGTGTGTGGAAGAGTGTGTGCGAGCGTGTGTTGTATGTCTCTGTAAGAGTGTATTGCTTTACTGTGCAATACTGTACTGTGACTCTTACCTCTGGAGTTTATGCTATACTTGAACAGGCTGTGTGTGTGTGTGTGTGTGTGTCTGTGTGTGTCTGTGTGTCTGTGTCCTGAAGGAAGGCTACTGGCGAACTTTTTGACTGTGTTTACTAAACAACAGAGGGCTTTTATTAACCTGCTCATAAGGCAGGACTGCCATGGCTCCACACTGGCACTGTGCAGCACAATAAATGTCAATTCAACTGTGTAAAAAACTCTCTGGGTGATCCACTCCAAGAGTTGCAATCTAAAAGGGAGTTGTGTTATGTGACTTCACTGGTACAACATGTCACATACTATATTAGTGCGCTGGCAGGGCCGGATTAACCATTAGGCAACTGGGCACTTGCCCAGGGGCACAGGACCAGTAAGGTATTAGGTACCACTAATCATATGCAGATTTGTGCAACCCATTCGATCAAAATATTATGTTAAATCACGTCAGAAACAGTGTCTGTAGCTGCCTGCACAAATGCCGCCTGCCGTCAGCTTTAACACTGACTCAGTGAGTGAAGGCGAGCTATCACGTCGAAACAGTTCACATCCAGAAACATCCAGACTAGGCTGCTTGTCGTGTGGAGATGTCATTTTAGCTAACGTAGCGGTTTCTTGAACACAATTGAGCAGTTCGTCCACACGTCAACAACCTACAAACATGAAATCTACTTCTGTCTAAACTTTTAAATGTAGCGCAGTGAGCACACACATTTAGTGGCTTTAGTCGCATAGAGCGAGTGCATTCGTGTTTGTTAATGCCAGGTATAGATTGCAATCTAATGCAGACATGGCTTACATGCTATGAATATGACACACGTTTTGACCAGAGACGAAGCTAAAGGTGAATATATTACTGGATCAGCAGGTAAGACGGGACGTGAGAGTGCTCGCATGACCAGACTCACTAATCCTATAGCACCACACACACTCACACACACACACACACACACACACACACACACACACACACACACTCACATACATCTACACCTTTCACATGCTTTAAAAACTTGAGTGTGTTCCACGCCCTGAGCATCCAATTAAAGAGTGTGCTTTTGCTACCGCTGCTTAGTTTCTGTAATGTATTAAGAGTCAAAGCTTTCTCTAACCCTTTTTCACTTTACTTTTCTATTAAAGGGTGACACACACACACACACATACAGTACACACACACACACACACACACACACACACACACACACACACACACATTCGTAAATTGAATAGATAACTAAACTGCCAGCACTTAATTTGTTCACTGCTTTCAAACAGGGTTGCGACCGGACGGTTGGAGAGCGGCACTTTGTCCTTTGCTTAAGGTCTTCCTTCGCTCCCATATACTGCAGTCAGGTTGCTCATTTAGTCAAATCCAGGCTAATTAAGCAGCAACTAAATGAATAGGGGACCTGACTGCAAGGAAAATAGGATGACACACTGGTGGTGGTTAAGGCGAGACACTACAGGTGAATAGGGTACAATTTTTAAAAAATAGACATCACCATGAAACTTTTCTCAGTTGATTACTTACACAAGTATGAACAAAAAATGTATTACAAGTTTTTGAAATTCTAATGTTTAATTATGCAAATTAGGCATTATCTCATTAAATATGCGCAAATTTGCATATATTTTCGGTAGATCTGAACATATGATAAAGCCTGGTACAAAATTATTCTTTCATTTTGTTTGCATACAAGATAAAAATAAAACTAGACTGCATTTCCGGCGGGAACTGCGAAAGTGTGCTTGCCCTGGTCCGGTCAGCAACGTGAGCTGACAGTGGCATACGCTATGCTGAACCTGGCTTGATCCAGGCATTGTAACGGTGCCTTTCAGTGTTGGAGCAGTGGCAATATCCCAAAAGCTCTAGGAGAGGGCTATTCAACTATTGGCTTGCGGGTTGAATGTGATTCGTTGGATTTTACCTTTGGCCTGCCTTCGAATTTAGCTTCTATGACTGAGATCAAATCAATAAAATAAAATGACAGCAGTGATTGGCTGCAAAATAAATAATGTCACGCGTGTCTTGCGCCTCTCAAACTGGGCTATCAGGTAACCTACAGAGGAATTGAAATTATGAAATATGACCAAGGCATTAAAAAGCTACTTGTTTGTCAGGATACTTTTTCACTGATTTATTTAAAAAAAATATGAGCTATGAGTGTGAATGTTATATATTCCATCCCACAAATTATGTTTTACTGGTTTATTTGACAAATAATCTATATGAATTTGCTCTATAAAGACCGTATGTCTGTTTGGGATTGTTTTGTGAGCCTGGGGTTGTTTTGAGAGCCTATTGATGTAGCCTATCTCAGAATAAAGGAATACTTCATATTACTCTAAACCACCGTCTGTAAATCAACTGTATACTACTGTCTACATTGCACTATATTTCTTGACCTGTCTCTGTATGTTTCATCACCTTTCTATACTTTGCCTCACATTGCAACACAGCTCAGATCTTTGGTTGCTATGAAGGCCAGTCGTTCTAAATGGATGGTTGCTATGGCCAAAGGCCAGTTCTATCTCTGCCGTTGTCAAGCGGGCATATCGTAGAATTCTGATTAACCTTATCTTATTTAAAACATCTCTATTTTACTTATCCCACTTCCATACAGTGGGTCCCATTAAGAAGTGGCCACTTCATTCGCGCTTACCGTGATTCACACAGCAGCATTAATAAATTAATCTGTCACCATACGCCTATGCTTACGTTTGCAAAGAAAACATTTTAATTTCATCCACATGAAACGTTACATTTCATGTACATGTTGACAATGAGTAGGCTAGTTTTGGTTGTTGGTGGTGTTATTGCATCCCTTAGTTATGCCTACAATGCAAGTTCCCTCGCGATTGGAAGCTCCTGTAGACAATAGTAGACGCATTTCAAAACATCGCGTTAGGAGTCCTTGCCACTTCTTTTAAGCCGTCACAGACGTAGGTGCTACTTTTAGGGCTAAAGTGCTTCGTGAATTACTGTTAGTAAAAAAAAATAGCAGTCCTAAAGTTACACGTGACGAAGTTACGAGTGCAAGCATCTCATATCAAATGACCATGGCATTACGCTAAACAACATAAATCCCAATTAGCAACATAGCACTACATCTCCTCCTCCCTATAGCTAGCCACACAAGAAATTAATGATACTAAATATCTGCTTAGATATCTTCTTAGATATCTGCTTAGATATCTTCTTAATAAAACTTAAGAAGAACAATAAGTGTGCTGCTTTGCAAGCACACTTAATAAAACTTAAGAAGAACAATAAGTGTGCTGCTTTGCAAGCACACTTAATTACAGAGGGATTTCAGGATATCTGCTTTCATTACCTAGGAAATCAGAATATACTGTCCATAGCCTTAAAAACTTTTTGCCTTATATTTTTGATTAAAATGTCACATAAATCAGGCCAGGAATGATTTATTAACAAATTCCTCTGTAAATATCTTCAGAATACTGCTAAGTGTATATCTGGAAAGTTTGGTGGAACATAGCCAAGAGATTCCGTTCTCAGCCTAGACTCGCCTTTGAACTTTCGCGATTAGTTGTGGTTACAAAGGAAGTGTCCATATTTGGATAGCACAACGTCATGCAGGAAAAACAGAGCTTTCCAACGGTACTACACATGTTATGTTTTGTATCACGGTCGCGGTAGAGCATGAAACGTTAGAAGACTAACTTTTGGTGAATTTAGGAGAAATATACAGGCGCGAGTAGACAAAATGTAATGAAATAAACACCTAAATGTGTAAATTGGGCTTTGTTGTTGTAGTAGTGTGAAAGAATACATGCTAAGGTAGCAAATTAGCCCAAAATCTCGAAATTGACCAGTGCATGAAAAAACGATGTTTTCACCTGCCGTGTCTCACACATAAACTAATTAGGTTCTATCAAATTCACATGAAAGCATGTCTTTGATGCGCAAGGAGTGATGGCAATTGGGTGAGGGGGTTAACCCCCACCTCCTAACCCCTTCTGTCACAGATGTTTGCACACTTTGGTGTGACGCTCCTGCTCATACAGATAAGAGATTAATTAGAGGAGAGATGGTTATCAGAGAGCGCTGCTCTACAAGGGGACTTATTAAAGACGGTGTGTGTGTGTGTGTGTGTGTGTGTGTGTGTGTGTGTGTGTATGTTTGTGTGTGTGTGTGTGTGTGTGTGTGTGTGTGTGTGTGTGTGTGTGTGTGTCTGTGTGTGTGTGTGTGTGTGTGTGTGTGAGAGAAAAAGAGACAGAGACAGCGACAGAGACAGACAGTGAGAAATAGAGAGATGAAGATAGAGAAATAGACATATTGAGAGAGAAGAGAGACTAACTTTGCTGGGAAATGTGGGGGTAGATGCATGTAGGTATTGTGTGATCAAATGTCAGAGAAGTGTGTGTGTGTGTGTGTGTGTGTGTGTGTGTGTGTGTGTGTGTGTGTGCGTGTGTGTGCGTATGTGTGTTGCAATTGTGATGGGAAATGTGAGGGTGGAGGCATTGAGACAGTTGGATAAAACTATGCAACCGAGTTCATTAAAGTTCATGTGCAAGTTCATAAAAGTTTGCATACCCGTTGATTAAAATGCAAGTGTGTTTGTCTGAACGTGTAAGTGGTCAGCCCTCTCCAGACTGCCAATGACACACTTTATAGAGCGGATATTTTTAATCAAAGGAAGTGTTTTAAAACATGACATATGGTTTGTCCTGAGCAGAGACACCTTGCATAGTAATGGGCTTTTCATGATTCTCCTCCATCCAAGGTGGAAATCGAACTTTTGAACTCTGTCATTCGGCTTAGCGCATGTACCGCTGATGCGTTCGTAATCTACTGCTGAACTTGTGTGATATTTAATTCCACGGTACTACGTGGTATTACCTTGTAAGCTGACAAGATCACAGACCTTTCTTTCAATCAAAGATTTCGCTCCTTGGAAATGCCAAGAGGAGACACATACTTTTAACTCCTGCTCTCTTGTTTTTAGAGCATACGGCAGTGTATCGCTCCTTAAGCTAAGTGTTGATACTAGAAAGTACAGATGATGGATATGTCATTCGTGTCAAGGATTTATTTGGTGTGTGCATATGTGCGTGTGTGTGCACGTGTGTGTGCTCGTGTGCGTGGGTGTGTGTCCGTGTGTGTGTGTGTGTGCGTGCGCGCGTGTGTGAGTGTGTGTGTATTTGTGAGGGGGAGCAAGCATATCAAATTGTGGTAGAGACTGAGAGTCTAAGAGCTTGTTATCCAAACACAGTTCCATCAGTAATCAGCCATTTTCCACCATGTTTGCTTGCCTTTTGGTACTTTGTTTGTAAAAATGATTGTATGAAATAGGTTGGATGAGATCTAACAACAACAACAACAACATCATCAACAACAACATATAACACCTTGTTGCTGAAAAGGGCACTGAGTCATAGGCACTTAGTCCATGATGGGTTGTATATGAAATGAATCCCATGCTCCCATCTGATGGACCCCCCCCCACTGAGGGAACCCTGGGAAGTGTTGACTAACCGACTCACACACCCACTCCTGTTCTGCTCTGCTCACACACCTGTGTACACTAGGTAGCCTACACATGCAGCGTGAATTTGCATGCCCACACACACACAACCTGTCGCCTCATTGATCTGCACAGGGAGTAGTGGGGCTGGATTTTAGGACTTCACAAACCTACATTTAACCACTGATATCTACAGTTAGTGGTTGTGGTCGGTGCTTCGGTGCTTGACTTGGCGATAAACACACACACACACACACACACACACACTCTTTTGCACATTCTCTCTCTCTCTCTCTCTCTCTCTCACACACACACACACACACACACACACACACACACACACACACACACTCAAATAAGTACATTAAGAAAGTAGTACATAAAGGTCCTGATAATTAGCTGGCTGTGGTCAGTTGAGATGACTTTGACTGATGCATTCCATACAATGTAACTATGCTACTTTGATATAATGCTAATCCGTTGTATGGGCAGATGTTCTAGCATGTCTGTTCTATTGTACTAAGTCAGTTTTTGATTAGTTTTGTCCTCATTTGAATAGTGGGGATATGGCTTGATAACTTTAGCAACAGATTGCAGATTATTGTTTGCAGCCTATGCATTGCAATTTTGAGTTCAACTTAGGTGTTTTGTGCCGTTTTACAATAATTGCTGTAAACAGACAAGGATATAGCAGATTGAAGCGCTTCCAATGAAAATGACATTTTACTTTTGCTTGGCATAGAATGAATTTGTTCACACAGTAACGAAAAAATGTCTCATTATTGAAAAATAATTTACTAATTAAAGGTAACAATGGAGTACCCATGTGTGATTTCCTGATTAAACAAGAAAGAGAAAAGTACAATCAAGTGAAAAAACAGAAAATTAACAACAAAAAACAAACAAAACAACAAAAAACAAAACCTTTGATTGAATCAGTGAGGAAAGCCTCACAATGTGGCTGTTCATTTTCAGTTAATTTGGTCCTTGCTGCAAATAGGCTTCTATGGGGCTACTGCGTGCTTGTCTGGTAGCCCTGCCATTGTAGCAGCTTGACAGGTCTCTCCTGTACAGGGGCCACTTTTTCTCATTATCGGGAGTGAGCTTGGTTGATGGCAGCTCCTAATACTCCCCAGGCACGGCTGCAAGCTGCCAGAGAGAGGAGAGAGTGCTATACAGACAGGACCACATGACACACACACACACACACACACACACACACACATATACAAGCAAACAAAATACAAACACAGCACTCTTTTTCTCTCTCCCCGTCTCTCACAGATAGACAGACAGACAGACAGACACAGACACACACACACACACACACACACACACACACACACACACACACACAGGAGTGTGTATCATGTTACCAGTACATCATACTCCCCGATCGCTGTCTGCAAGTTTCTAATCAGCTCCAGGGTGCAGCAGAGGTGGATGATGCCATGGCCTGATGGATGAAGGCACAGGCCCATTGTTGCCAAGCCAGAGCAGGGAACGGGGAATGAACCCACAGCCTGGAGCCACATGTCCACTGAAGAAATAGTCCAATAAGTCCCTTTCATTGGCACCTGTACAAAGCAATTGGTGCTCAGAACAGGCAGACTGTGAAAATAACCTGCTCAGAGGAACAACAAAAGTTGCATTGCTGGAAGTGTTTTTGAATGAGTCATCCTCTGTGGACTCTTTAGTGGCACTCTTGAATTCTCTACCCCCGTTAGACGTCTCACTCATGTTTGGGCTCCCATGGATAGTCTGGTTCGTTTTGTTTTAGAGGGGACTATGTCCAGCACCACACTGCGTCAGAAACCATTGGTGATTTTGAATGGTTAGCTGGTAAAAATAAGATAGGGAGCAGCAAAGGTTGGAAGAAGAAAAAACTCCTCATCAGCCATTGATTTATAATCTTTCTGGGATTGCCATCAGGAGGAGCTGCATCATATTCTTGGTGATGACCATCAAAGACACCATTTGGAATGAATACAAACATTTCACATGACTCAGCCAACTGGTGGTGATGGTGGCTGTTAGCTTGTCACCCAATGTCCTCCAGCATGTCCAGGAAAAGCTGGCTCATTGAATCAAGTTTTTACCAGTGTTGAGTGAAATTCTACCAAATGGGGGAGATGTCCTTGATTTGTCTAGACGTGTCTGACAAAAAATTGGCATATCATTTTGATGATTGTTTGGAGGCCTTGAGTCGCCTGCTGCGCAGCCTCAGAGGAGAGCACAAAAGCTGTGTGTATGTGTGTGTGTGTGTGTGTGTGTGTGTGTGTGTGTGTGTGTCATGAGTCGGAGATGAGGTTGTCGTCGTCAGTCCCAGGGCACTGCCAGGGAAACACAACCTGTCCAGGTAGAGGAGAGCAATGAAAGGTTTAGGAAGGGACAGAGAGAGAGAGAGAGAGACAGAGAGACAGAGAGCAACCTCCATGCCGGGTGATTCACTTTCCTGAGCCACCCTGATGCATTGTGTTCAACATCATATCATGCACCCCGCTCCAGCAAACCCACAGAATGAATGTGTGCCCAGAGCCTAAATATTTATTCATGAACCGAGCACTGAGAAAGAAAGAGAGAGTGGGGTGTGTTTTTTTCCCTTATTATTCATATGTGTGCTTTCCCTCTCACAGCTACTTCTACTAGAAGAACAGAACTCCACCACAGCAACTGAGGGGGGACGTGAAAGACTAGAGCTCTCATTTTCCCAGGGTGCTTTACTCCCACCAACCTAAATAACCCACGGTGAATACACACCCACACACCGACACTCATTCACACACTCACGCAAAACTATCTGCTACAGGGCAGCAGTTTATCATCAAAGGGAATTTATGGAGCGTGTGTGGGGTAGTCCTTTCAGTTAAGGGATCGTATTTTTTGTGTTCGCAGACACCACTGTGGTAATGAATGGTGTATGTGGGCCAGTTTTATCAGAGAGGGCCGTTGATTGGCCGCTGATCATGTTGTGGATGCACCAGCTCTGCGTGGGTGTAAATGTTAGGGCTAGCAAGGAAATCAAATTCCCCTTCTTCTCTCGAAGCCTGTTTTGATTTCCCCCACAAAAGAGGATGTGTTCATTTGTGATTTCTGTATGATATGTGTGTCATTTGTGAGTGTGGTTGTCTCGGTTACAAGCCGTTTCAGTCTACAACATGTTGCAACACAAGGTCGCACCCTTGGTCTCCGTATGATCTTGGCCCCGGCCAAGCGGCCAAACATTGGCAAGGCGACGACGGGTCACAGTCATGAGGCACCTCTCCGTCCCCCTAATGCAGAACTTGCCTGTCTTTGGGCATATGGAGGCAGCCATGGGGTCAGCAATAGCCATCACTTCCAGCTGATGCGGACAGTGGGAGGAGAGCTGCTCAGGACCAGCCAAGAGGCGTTGGCTCTCGGCGGAGGGCGAAAAGGTCCGAGGTTCTTTTTGGGTCATTGGTTCAGAGAGAGGGCCCTGGAGCCACTCTTGGACCTGCAGCCTCGGCGCCGGTCCAAGAGCAGGTGGACATATGTGACATGTGCCTGGCAGCCCGCTCTGGTCAATCGGAAAAGAGGAAATTTGCTCACAGGGCCGTGAGCATGGAAGGAAGGGAAGATAAAAAAAAAAACCTGATTTAGAGCCCACGCTTGGGGAAAAGAAAATTTTATGACCTGTCAAAGATGTTCCAAGCCTATTGCACCCGGTCAAAGAATGAATATGAACAGTTGGAACATTCAGATTGAATGAGTAAATTTAATAACCAATCATAAAGTTAATTATAGCCCCATAAGGTATTTGCTGCTGTTTGACATGGAGGGATCTCGGGTCGTACTTCATTTCTAAGCAAATGATTTGCACTCTAGTCTTCCATATCAGATTTCACTTTATTGGCAGAGATCATTTGTAATATGAAACCCGTGGTGTAAGTAGTTTATATACTTAAGAGATTCAAATGGCTGTGTAGGCCCTTGTTATAACCTCAGTAATAAGTTAGTTACATCAATGGAAATGAGAACTGTTGTACAGACAGAGGCATTAAGTGTAATGACCTTATCCATTTCAAACTGTCACATCTAAGAGATCCTTTAGCTTTAACGTTACTGAACTCAGTGATGCTTGTTTTTCAATTATGTTGTGTTTTAAGTGGGATGCTGCAGTAGCCAATGATGAAGTGCTTTTCCACAAGCACACACACATGCAAACATACGCCTATCAGGCTCTCACTCTCTCTCTCTTCTTCTCTCTCCAAGAACAGCACGCAAGATGGCCGCAATCTGCGCTAGATTGAGCTGACTCAATTACCTGTGACGCTGTGGCGAGCTCGCTCTATTAATGATGATCTATAAACGAAGCGGCGCACATAGATAGGCCCCCATTGCGGCCAAATTATGACAGCAAACAGGGGCATGCATCTCGTCAGCGGCGCATCTGCATTCGCTTCGACTCGACTGTGGGCTGTTTTGCCTGCACCTGCCCGCCCCTCCCCTCGTTCGGCACACTTCAGGTGTGCTGCTGCTGGCGCGGTCGTTCGAGTGCCCTGGCGGTGGTTGGCACCGGCGCTGCGCTGCAATGCACTGCGCTGAGAGAGGGCAGGCCCGCAGTTGCCATCTGCTCTCTCCGAAACAGGTGTCCACTGTCTGCGTCAGCCGCCGCCGCACACACACACTCACACACACACACACACACACACACACACACACACACACCTGCCGCTCAGGCTAAAAAACTCCCTCAGCTCCAAAGAAAAAAGAAAAGGAAAATAAACACTCACCGGGCTGTGCTGTACTGCACTACACCATCCGGCTGCTAGGCTTCCTGTCTCGTTTGTCGCTCATGCATATGCAACCCTCCCCCCCTTTTTTAAAAAAAAAAAAAGATAAAATAAAGTGTTGCTGCAGACTATAATCTAAACTCTAATGGACATGCTGTGTTGGGACGGCGTGCAGGGGCAGAGGAGAAAGCCTGGCAGGGCCGGGCGTGCCCTCTCCATGCCAGCCACGGGCGCAGCGTGGCGCGTTATTGAAATGAGGGTGCACGCTGCCCTCACATCTGGAGCCTGTTTGGCAATTGATGAAGCCCGGCTGCGGAGAATTTGTTTGCGCCCGCTGGTGATTTGTGCCCTGCCAGGAGTCCTTTGAAGCCGGGCACTTCACCCTGTACAAGGTGGCGGAGGAGGTTAGGAGACATGGGGGGACAGGAAATAATGACGACCGGAGAAAGGGAAACAAGAGGAGAGAGAGAGAGAGAGAGAGAGAGAGAGAGAGAGAGAGAGCAGGAGGAGAGAGGAATAATGGGTGAAAAGATGGGCTTTCAGGAAAGGCGAAATCACTGCTGTTGTCTGTCTGGGTCTCCCTATTCAGCTAACAGTGTCAGTGTCTACACAGGCCTATACAAACAGCAGCCACTGTACATCCATGGACTAATAGTGCATGTCATTTATGCATAAGGTATGATAGCTATTCATGCTGATAGGGGCAAGAGAGGGGGAAAGAAAAAAAAAAAAAAGAAAGAAAAGAAGAGCTTAGTAGCAGTTCTAGGTGCCACTCTGTGTGTACAGAAACTGTTACCCGAAACCAAACAAATGTGTCTAATTCTGTTATGTTCGGCAAGAACGCTTAAATTCTATCCCCATACAAATTCAGTGAATCTAGAGACTCCAACAATAAGGCATTATTTAAAAGAAAACTGAGAGCTCCAAAACCAATTTCATTATGCGCTGTCTGCCTCTTCTTCCCTGACACCTTTAGATTCTATTGTGTATTCAGTATTTAGTTTCTCACGTATGGAGGATAGCCACTCACCTGAACTCTCCCTCCTGTGTCATGACAGATTTCACTGTTTATCCTATGGTAGATTATCTCCTTGTTGAGCTAGAAGTGAGTCTTAAAATAATGCATTTCAAGTACTCAAAATGAGTCACATTGCTGATGGTTGAACAATAATTAAATGTGGATATTGTAATTAAATGTGGATATTCTAAGGAATTATTAGTATTATTTTATTGCTGTTTCTGCACCATCTAGCTTGAGTGTGTCTTAAATGGGAAACTCAATAAGGCAGTAAGTGTCTCACGAGAAGTAAATATCTATTAGCAATACCCAAGCAAGCTGAGAAACTGAGGGGAGGGAACAGGGTGTGTGTGTGTGTGTGTGTGTGTGTGTGTGTGTGTGTGTGTGTGTGTGTGTGTGTGTGTATGAGTGTGTGTGTGTGTGTGTGTGTGTGTGTGTGTGTGTGTGTGTGTGTGTGAGTGTGTGTGTGTGTGTGTGTGTGTGTGTGTGGTGTGCGGTGTGTGTGAGTGTGCGTGTGTGTGTGTGTGTGTGTGTGTGTGTGTTTGTGTGCGCGATGTAACGCAAGCAGCCCATAGGGCAGCACCATCAGGTTTACCGAACGCAAACATTTCAGGTTATGTTCATCTGCACCGAAGCTACAGGCGAGCAAAATTAACCCCTTAAACAAACTAATTAACGCTGCTCGTTTAAATATGGGTTTGTGGGAAGACATGAGGCAGCGAGTGTGCACTCCCCTTGGCACGCCAGAGGAGAACGAGGGGAGCAAACGAGCGAGAGAGAGAGAGCAAGCGAGCGAGCGAGCGTGGCCTTGAAGTGTGGCGCAGTGATATGCTGATCACTACTTATTAGGGCGAAGCTCCAGAGATGAAAGTGTCCCTACCTGCTGTGCAAATCTGGTCGCTCGCTCTTTCCTTTAGTGAGAGAGAGGCACTGGTTTGGCTGTCTCTTACTGTGCCCACATGCCCCAATCACATTTCCTCCTCCACTGCCACCGCCACCGCCTCCACCCCCTTCATAATATTCCAGTCGAGTGATTCCTCTTCAGGCTACTCAGGCGGTCGGCGGTAAGAGTGCCCTGTCTGCCCCTGCCCCCTCCATTCCCCTCCACCACTGGGCCCACGTAGATGTTGCATGGCTGACCTTGCAGGGGTAACTGTGCCACCCTCCCCTGCAGTGTGGGTCAGAGACGCTGGGCACCGTGCCACGGTACTTGCAGGCGGCGCTTGCACACATGTCGAGCACCGTGCGTCCTGTGAAGGGGTCCTCCCAAACAAACACAGATCTCATTTTCCGTTTTCTACACTTCTCCTTTTTCCTCTCATTTCGGCGTTGTTGTGACCTTCAGAACGCTTGCTTGTTGAAGTGTTGAGTTGTGCTGGATTGATTACTTTGGAGATTGTAGTTGCATTTTGTTTCAGTGTTTTCATTCTAATTGCCTATTTGTTCACTTCTCTAATGCTGATTGCACTGTATTTGATTGCTTCCCACAGTGTTTAGCCACAAGGTTTTGGCTTAACTTTGGGAAATGGCTTTACTTCAGCAATGAAGAATGAGAACATTTTGTGGTACACATGCATGAATTAGGGATTAGATGCTTTATTGAAATGATACATTGTCACATTAAATAGGGATTCACTGTTATATCCATCCATGGCTTTGCCTGCAGCAAGGTGACCTGGATTGGTCCCTCTGATTCTGTGGAATAGTATTTTATTGAAGAATAAGAATCCATGTATATGGAATATATATACATACATACAGTTACATTGTAGAGAGAAGTGGTTGCCTGTAGCTGTAATGGTTGACAGTGAGGGTTATCTATAAATGGATAATAAATGGGCAATAATGGTTCAGAGAGAATTAGAGTGGAGGATAATTGTGGCCTGCTTCATTTTAAAGCTCTGGCTTTCACAGTGGAATTAAAAACACCTAATCTGCATTTCTAACATGGTTACGTTTGATAGGAATAATAATGATTTCTCATTTGGCATGTCCATACGTTCAATCCTGTAATGCACTGATCACGTCCTGTGTATCTTGCCTTGTGTACATATTTTTGTGTCAATGGTAGAATGGCATTAACTGAAGGAGTCAGATTAGATCCATCTATTGTTGCTCTGTTGCCTTGTCAAATAAGATGAAAATGAGCAAACCATACAATGATGAATAATGGGAGTTGTTAGTGAGGCTTGTGTGTTATGTGCATGTGTGGTGGGGGTTGGTGAGAGATAATTAGCTTGTCAGTGAGACACAAGCTTTTAAACACGTCCACGTCTGAAAATGGAGAAAAAAAAACGCAGCCAGTAAAAGAAATGCAGACAAGTGATCCTAGAGGAGGAGAGAGACAGACATATGGAGATGGGGGATCAAAGGAGATGGAGGAAAATAAAAGAGATGACTCTCGTTAATTTAGCGTCCAACCTAATGTCTGTGTGCTTTGAATGTGAAGCGAGGCAGTGGGGGAGAGAGGAGATATGGGAGGCACGGCGGAGGCTGAGGCTGGTCCTCTAAGAGGGCTGAGTGAGAGGGAGGGAGGGAGGGCTGGACTGAGCGCCTCGTTCCGAGGCCCTTTTAAATGTGTTCTACATGTGGCAGGGGCCATTTGTAATGTTCCTGTCTGCATAATGGACTTTTGTCACAACAAGCATTTTTTACCGCACTCCCTCTTTCTCTCTCTCTCTCTCTCTCTCTCTCTCTCTCTCTTTCTCTTTCTCTCTCTCTGCCTCCCCTCACTGTCTCTCAGCAGCATGAAAGCAAGATGCGTTTGATAAAAGATTACAGATACTGTGGTGGCTTTCTTTTGCTATGACAAATTGTGCCATGACTGGCTGTGGGGGGATAGTGTGACAGGGCTAAACGTCTGTTACATTGCCTTTCTCTGCATGCTCGAGAATATCATCTGAACAGGCTGTGGTCGTAATTGAGAAGGCTTTTGCAGTGGGTTAATTTCTAACCATTTTGAACTGAACCCTTTTGATTTGTAATGGTATTCACTTGATGAATTCGAGCCTTATTGCATGCACTTTTGGTGTGTACTTACAGTTCATCAATACCTAACTGCGGTCTAACAGCACAGCTTGTTAGATCATGACAAGGTCCGATGGAGATTATCCTCCAGCGGGAACACATACGTCTAGCATACGGGGCCCTGCTGGTGAATTAGCAGGAGTATCTGAGATGAGACTCCCCGGAGAAGAGCAGCGCAGCAGACTGAGTCTGCACACAGAGTCTCTCATGTGTCACCTCGCATCTCAGCCCAGCGAAAAGACAAGCAGATGGATGAGCTTGTCACATTAGCTAACGCAGGAAGGACTCAGAAATGCACAGTGCCTGAGTAAGGAGGGAAAAAAAAAAAAAATGATGATATCAATGGAATGGATGTATGAAAATGCTTTATCATTCTGCCAGAATATGTCAATGAGGCTAATTAGCAATTGGGGCATTCATCTGCACAGGTGACAAAAGGTAGATTTTCTGAGAATATTTCCATTTTGATCAGCTGTGAAGTGAAGATAAATGTTCCTCACAGATCATATCATGTAATTAATTTTCTATGAAGCAAATACAGATTTCTCAGAATACTCTCTGGCTGTGTATGTCTATGACGTGTGTGTGTGTGAGAGAGAGAGAGAGAGAGAGAGAGAGAGAGAGAGAGAGAGAGATATAAAGAGAGAGAGAGAGAGGGAGATACATCCCTATGAACCTTTGCATTCACTTACCTTTTCATCTGCTTTTAGTCCTGTCTTGCACTAAATTACCGTCAGTTCATGCTTGAAGGTCAGAACACCTTGATGTTTTTTATCACTGTGGTGTGGTGGTTGGGTGGGCCTATCTGTGGGCATGTATGTGTGTGATTCTGTGTGTGTGTGTGTGTGTGTGTGTGTGTGTGTGTGTGTGTGTGTGTGTGTGTGTGTGTGTGTGTGTGTGTGTGTGTCTATACTTTGAGCAGAGGGCAAGCTGCATGCGTACAAATCTGCTTATGAGTATAGAGGAGTAGTTTAGCGCGTAGTTAAACATGAAAGACTGCTTTGACACAAGAGGTGAGACTTCCTCACTTCATGTCTCCCTCCCTCCCTCCCTCTCTCTCTCCCCATCTCTGACCTTCTTGCCTTTCCTTCCTCCTTTCTTTGCCTTTGTGCTCTCTCTCTCATCTGTGCCATCGTTTCTCTACCTTTCTCCCTGGGTAGAAGCTTGAGAGCTTGCGGGCGCTCCTCCATTATACATGAGCGTCTGACCTGGAGCACAGCAGGTCGCGACCTTGTCTCTGTCTGTGATCAGCCTGCTTCCACTCATGACCCTGCACTAGGACTGTAGGCCCTTATTTTAATAGCATTACATGCTGCACGATAACACAAGTGCCACGGCTCGCTCGCTACATTAGCCACTGCACTATTTTTGTTGAACGAAAGAGCACTAGACACAAAGTGTAGTAGCTAGCTTACACTCCTGTGCATTAACTCAAGTGAAATTTGCCGAATCAGTTGTTGTGATTAAATGATGTGTGATTTGTTCCGGCTAGACGTGATTGCTGGTGCTGTGTCTGCTGTGCTATGTTGAAACTCATGATGCAGCACTAAGAGAGGAGACAGATGTCAAAGAAGATGTCATGTAGAAGAAAGGGAAAACAAAGTCTCCAGACCAAGGCACTCCTTCAATTAAAATGTCTTTATTCAGTGGACATGTCCTGAATGGACAGATTGTCCATTCAATGAAGACATGTACATTTGGAGTGTCTTCCTTTTGTTTCCCTTCAACCTTTTTTCCTTTAACATCAAAGGACAGGTGACTGAAGCAAACAGTGAAGTCCAAGGGCCCGAATATAGTCCTGCGTCTGTGTCCTGCACACGCATCACGTGATGAGAATTACGGGGGTGTCGTGTGCCTCCCAACATATGTCTTCGATGTGTGCAAATGTGCACGGAGGAGGATGCCACTTCCTTAAGTCCTTTTAGGATGGAGCACACTGACAGCCTTCGTCTCAGAGGAGACATATGTGTTTGTGTGGATGATAAAGCATGCAGAGGGAATAGGTAAACTGTTGGCTGTGTTTTGAAAAAGTACATTTTACTAAAAGTGTAAAGGTTGCAAGGGTTAGACATTGGAGGGTTATTGTATTGCTACATAGCAGTTTAAACAGATGTATCATTCCATGCTAATTGTTTTAGATATTCTGATGCTGTTAGTGCTGGGGGATAAAGTGATAATCACAAAAGTAGTTTAGTGCTCTTTGAGCTTTGAGAAACAAAAAAAGCAAAGGATTATTGCATTGCACTGCTAAGCTTTAAGCTGGCTATCATACCTCAGCAAGAGAGGCTAGGGGCAGCTGGGAGGCCTCTGGAGTGAGGAAGGCCAACCCAGGTGTTGCTTGGACTTTGCTGAGGACAGCAGGTTGTCTGGGACTATTCCCCACCACAACCTGAAACCTTGGCAAAACAGGGAAAGAGGAATGACTGTTGTCAGCAATGAACTTTCTCCCTATACCATCCTCTGATAATTCTGATGTTTGGGTGAGAACAGACCTTCCACATAACAGTATGATAATGTCAATGACAATGATGATACTGGTTATGTATGTGTATTTGTTTCTTTACAGTGATTTATCTTGTATTAGCCGCATTGTGTTTACATAGCAGGGAATTGTTTTATGCAAAAAACATGTATTAACCGCAACCGTGTATTAACCACAGTGCCCAAAAGCCCAATGAATCTGAATCACATCATGCTTTAATCATAAAGAAGAATGAAGAAAAAAAATGCCTTCCCATGTATAGTCCACCCTTGTGTATTAACCTCACAGCTGAAGAACGTTTTCAAAATCAATGTATATTTAGTAGGGAAATATTACAACTGTGCACATGCTAAATTGATTGATTGATTTACTGAACAGATCTCATTTTGAGGAGAGTATTTCCATGCATAGGACTAGTTGTTTAGTTGATAAAACCCCTAGTGTGTGTGTCTGTGTCGTGTGTGTGTGTGTGTGTGTTGAAGGAAGTATGGCTTTTTCTTTTTATAATAATATATCAAAGCAACTCAATGTTCTTTTACTGTACCTTAACCCATTTAAGCCCAAATTTTTCCCAGACATGCAAATATGCAAATCATGTGTTATTAGCAACCCTTTGAAGTAATCAATAATTCTTTTTTTTTTTTTAAATGTAGAAAAGTAGAGGAAAAAGTGAGTTTTATTACCGGTCACAATTGTATGCTAGTATGCTAGATAGTATGCGTATACTCAATTAAAGGTTGCTCAAATTGCTTTTTTGTTAAAATAAAGGTATTCTGACAGGACTTTTCAAACTGATATGAACACTGAGACCAATGGCAATAATAAATCTGAAAAATATGTGTAAAAAAAATATATGTAAACATTGTTTATTTACCAGGAGCTTCGGCTTGTTAAAATAGAACCCTGAATGTGTATGTCTGTGCGTGCGTGTGTGTCTGCATGTAGTTGTGAGATATATATATCGTCCCCTTAGAATTAAAGGGTTCTATCTACGTTCTGAGTAGTTCTGAGATATTGAGCCTCAAAGTCTTAGAATTCCATAGAGTTATACTAAGTGGAACAAACCTCTTCAGATATAATGTCCAATGTCCCCTTATCTTCTTAAGGTGTCACAGAATAAGAATATGTAAATAACTCAATTTTGACAAAAATGTCAGATAGAACCTTATAAGTCTAAGGGGACGATATAAATATAATATATATATATGCGCACACACACACCACAATATGCACACTAACTCTCACACCCCATGCAGATACACACACAGACCATATACACAAATTTTCACAACTACATGCAGACACACGCATTGCATACACATTCATATTTTACATTCAGGGTGTGTGTGTTTAATGTGTGAGAGCAGCAGGCAAAGTGCATGTCGCGTGCAATGTGAAGTCCCCTTGAGTGTGTATGTCTGTGTGTGTGTGTTTGTGTCTGTGTGTGTGTGAGTGTGTATGTCTGTGTGTGTGTCTGAGTGTGTATATATGTGTGTGTGTGTGTATATCTGTGTGTGTGTGTGTGTTTGTGTGTGTGTGTGTGTATCTGTGTGTGTGTGTGTGTATATCTGTCTGTGTGAGTGTGTATGTCTGTGTGTGTGTTTGTGTCTGTGTGAGTGTGTATGTCTGAGTGTGTATATCTGTGTATGTGAGTGTATATTGTTTGTGTGTGTGTGTGTGTGTGTGTGTGTGTGTATGTATGTGTGAGTGTGTATGTCTGTGTGTGTGTGTGTGTATCTTTTTGTGTGAGTGTGTATATTTGTGTGTGTGTGAGTGTGTGTGTGTATGTCTGTGTGTGTGAATACGTGTATGTGTGTGTGTGTGTGTGTGTGCATGTGTGTGTGTATGTGAGAATATGTGTGTGTGTGTGTGTGTGTGTGTGTGTGTGTGTGTGTGTGTGTGTGAATATGTGTGTGTGTATGTTTGTGAGTGTGTGTGTCTGTGTGTGTGAATATGTGAATATGTGTATGTATGTGAGTGTATGTCTGTGTGTGTGTGTGTGAGAGTGTGTATATCTGTGTGTATGTGAGAATATGTGTGTGTGTGTGTGAGTATGTATGTGTGTGTGTATCTGTGTGTGTGTGTGTGTGTATGTGTGTGTGTATGTCTCTGTATGTGTGTATGTATGAGTATGTGTATGTGTGTGTGTTTGTAGGTGTAGAAGAATGTGTACATCTAGATACAGCATTCTATCCCACCGGTCACTATTGTGACCGTTAACATGTTTACTCATTCTGCAAACACACCAAAGACATTTGAATAATTATAAATGTATATATCATAACTAGACACCTTAAAGACCATGTGTACAAAAATATTTGTCCTATGTTTATTTTAACATACTTTAAAAACCTTTTATTTGGGAGCTGTGAGGCCGTCATCCTCTTCTCAAGGTGCAACCAGGAAGTAAACAGCTCTGGTCATGTGACAATTTACTCAAAACATTTGACACTGCACACATTTTATTGAAACACTCTATTGTTTCAGTATTTACTGAATTTACTGTTTACTGGGATTCACTATTTACTGGGATATTCCCCAGTTACAGATTTAGACATTTTTTTTTCCGGTCACAATTGTGAAATGGGTTAAAATAGCATCTTCAAGCTCATTTTGATGCTATACTGACTTACAGTACAGAGAATGGAGTCTCTTACATTGCTGATATGCGTCCAGAACCACTGGTGTTGAACTATGTAGTGATGTCTCCTGAGGAGGACGGTAACCCTTTTTGTAGGCTTTTGAAAATGTATGAAAATGGGAATTCGGACATTGTGTTAATTACACATTTATAGCACAATAAACAGAGCACCACATCAAAAATATCATCTTTTTGACAATCACAAATTAGTTTCTAGATTAGGACAATGGCTGGGTCGGCTATAAAATGCTTTGGCTCACTCATCCAACTCTAGGGACTGCGGGGAGTGACCCAATTTCACCTAGGGGTGGCGTATTCCTTTAATGCTGGGAACACGCATGACAAAATTGTCTTCCAGCCTGGGAAGTGAAAGCTGGAAGCCAACAGTGTTCATTAACATGAAACAGCTTTACTTTTTGTTTAGGAATGTAAATTAGCATATGACCTACCCCATTTCTGAGCATATTGTTTACTGAGCCATATCTTCTGCCGGATGTTATCAGAGCCAGCCTCATTGTTCAGTGTGGGAGAGTAAGTATGCTTATGTGTGCATACTTATTTATATGTAAATGTAGCACGCATGCCTTAAGGATAAGTTGTTTGTCGAGTGGAGCTAGAGCGGGCAGGCTATCTCACTTGATTGCCTTTGCATTGTGATGATAACTGTGATTGTCACTAAATGACGCCTTTGCAGTACATCTCACACACACACACACACACACACACACACACACGCACGCACGCACACAGGCACACACGCCTGCACGCATACACACACACACAAACACACATATGCACTTTGAATTTGAGGAGCTGCAGTCTCCCAATGAGATGATATTCTTTGTGGGGATCCTTGGGGCTCAGGATTTGCACATAAGAATGGAGAAAACATGTAAAATGGATCAAATGGTTTCACTTGCAGACAAGCAATAACGAAAGACTTAAAAAAAACGGTAACACTTTACCTGATGGGTGAGTTCATAACACATTCATAGCAGCTGTCATAAACTGCACATAAAGCATTCATAACTGTTTCATGAGACATGACTCAACATTCATATCAAACCTTTCATGAATGTGGAAGACATAACGACCACATCTTGTCAAAATAAAAGTCTAACAATCGCAAAGCAGTATTGCCTTTTTTCTCTCCAGCCTTTGTAAATATTTCATGAATATCTTATGAAGTCTACATCGATTGTCACTTTACTATACGAGTTGTGAAGTATTCGTAATCGTAATCACTGAGTTTAACACTGGGAGATAAACTAGCCTACATTCAGCTGACCCGTATTTGTGTAACCTGGAATGGTTGTCGTTGTTCTGTCTTCCACATTCATGAAAGGTTTGGTATGAATGTTGAGTCATGTCTCAAGAAACAGTCATGAATGCTTTATGTGCAGTTTATGACAGCTGCTATGAATGTGTTATGAACTCACCCGCCAAGTAAAGTGTTACCAAAAAACCAAATAGAAACCTGTCCTTCAGAATAGTCCTGGTGTCAGAGCATCACTCACACAATCTTGTGTACCTCTTCATTGTCTATCACATTCCAGTACACAACGTTGCCCCTTCAGCCGTCACTTTACGGAGTGTCAGAGGTGATAATCCACACGTAACGGTCTGTTGTGAGCTAAGCCACAAGCCAGTGTGCGTGTGTGTGCTTGTGTGCGCTCGTGTGTGGGTGTGTGGGTGTGTTTGTTTGTGTGTGTGTGTGTGTGTGTGTGTGTGTTTGTGTGTGTGTGTGTG
>NC_063206.1:13660256-13787756 GCF_017589495.1 Alosa alosa | reverse complement strand
TCAACCTGCCCTGTGTGAGACGACACACGGCGGTGCACACACACACACACACACACACAAACGTGCACGCGTACACACACGTACACACACACACACACACACACACACACACACACACACAAACGCACGCTGCACACACACACACACACACACACACACACACACACACACACAAACGTGCACGCCAGACACACACACACACACACACACACACACACACAAACACATGCACACATACTCACACACACACACACACACACACACGCACACACACACACACACACACACACTCACACACACACACACACACACACACACACACACACACACACACACACACACACACACACGCCACAAGCACACACACACACACACACACACACACACACACACACACACACACACACACACACACACAGAGAGAACCAGCTGGAGTGTGAAAAGCACTCTTGACAGAGAGAAAGAGACAGGCAGGCAACCAACCGGACAGACAGACTGACAGACACTGGCCATTGTCAGCTGATGCTGAGCCGGTCCATTCGTCCATCAGTTCCTATTCTTCAGATACACAGCAATAGATTTGTCACAACAATCACTGATGTGATTCATGCTCTAACATTTCTGACAGTGAAAATGGGTGGTCAATAGCAGTTACTTTTTCATGACAGGTCATTAAACATGTACAAGTCTACATTTTTCAAAATGTCATTTCTTTGTTGAGTTTTGTGCAGTGTGCCTCCTTGTAATGACTTAACGAGAACAGGACAATTTTGTAGGAGTATATCAAAGCTGTGACAATAGTCTTTGGGTTGCATTGAAAGAAAAAATGTTGACTGAAGTACCTGAAAATTATTTTCTTGCATTTTTGTTTTGTTTACCTGATCTTGTTTTGTTTACCTGCTTGGTTGCCTGAGGAAGAGCCAGGGGCTTGAAACGTTGCACGCATAATAAAAAACCTTCCATGGGAGCTATATGGTGTGTGGATGACTCTTGCTCTGATTCAGCACCCATCCGAAACGGTGAAAAGGGATGTGCGCGGTCACACATTTACTTATTTACCTGATCTTGTTCAACCATGGTTAATGTATTGTCAATATTTAGCGTTGTATACAAATCATTATGCTTTAATCTTTTCCCTGTGTTTCCTACAACCTACATAGCCAGATTTCAGTTGATGTTACTTTTGTTGCTGTCAGTTCATTTTGTCACATAATCATAGCATTTTGTCTTTGCCCATGCACAGAGAGTTTTACTAACTGCTGGGTAGTATTTTCATTCCATGATATTTCAACAGCAGGAGAGGTTTCTTGTGGTGCTTAGTTTGGTGTCAGAATATCTGAAATACCAAACAAGTGTTTTTGCAAGATTTTGCTAGTTTAGATGTCTCATGATTCCATGTATAAGTTCATGTGAACCAGATCTGATTAATTCTTTTGAAATGCTATTTATAGTTCTTAAAATTAATTCGCTGCTTTACATTTTGGACTGTGATTTCTGATTACCTTTTCTGATTACCTTTTCAATTTTGTATGTTTCATTTTATGTTCCATGTTTGGATTATTATTATTATTAGTCCTTTTTTCTCCATTTTTGGTCTGTACATTTTTGAGCCATTAAAAGCTATTGCTCCCTCCTCTACCCAAACCTCTGAGACATCTTATCACCCACCGCCACACAGTTCTTTTAGCAGAGGTGCCCTCCCTAATGGGTTGGTCCCATGGCGTCTTATAAGAGCGATGGGCAGTCTCTCTCTCTCCCTCCCTCTCTCCTCTCCCTCCCTCTCTCTTTCTCTTTATTTCCCTCTCAGTAAGTGTGTGTCAGAGAGTGAGACAAAGTGACATAATTTTTGGAGCGCTTTGATAAGACGGAGCGATAGGCCTGGCTGTTTGGGTCAAATAGGTTTTACCTGAGGCTGCCTTATCATGGTCCCGAAATAATCTCTTTCTGAAATACTTGGAGAGTTTTTGAGAAAAGTTGAGTGCTCACATTCACACATCAGCCTATAAATCTCCCTCTCTATCTCTTTTCCTATCTCTATCTCTCTCTCTCTCTCTCTCTCTCTGTTTGACCATCCAAGTTACACACACAAGCACACATACAAAGATATATGAAAGGGCACCTCCACTGACTTCAGAGTCTCAGCATGTCTTTGTTCAACAAATACGGAGAATGTCTCCCCTGCATGGCAACTGTGCCTGTGAATGGGAAATGACGACCTAAAAACACATCAAACTCATGACCATGAGAACAACAACAAAGTCAGCACCAGGAATACCAGCTCAACACCCAGGGAGCTGCCGACACAGGCATGCATACATGTGGACTGTTCAGTTGAATGATAAGTATCTTTGTTTTATTCAGTGTCTGCTAAATTAAATAATTGTGAATCTGGGAGAGTTGTAGACTGCTGCGTCTTTCACCTTCGATACGTGTTGAGCCACTGCCACCATCAGTTGGAATTGTTCAGACAAAACAAAAAAGTCCTTCGATTAAGCAGCTTTTTAGAAAGGCAGGCAACGAGAATAGGAAAAAGAGAGAAACACTCGAAGAATGGTAATGAGCGTTGCTCCTTTGCCCCCTATTTTGTTTTCTTTCTGCCTCAAGTTGTCTTGCCTGATGCCTGTTTTTTTTTTGGTAGTGGTTTCGTCTGTAGTCGCTTTGCTTGACATGATTCTGTTTGAAATTGGTCTCGCCTCATCTAGAAGATGTGAGCACTTTCGATCATTTGTTCTCTTGTATAATGATCAAGGGAGTGTGATAGACACGTTCAAATAAACAGAATTTGTCATGGATTTTAGTCTAAATATTTGACACTGTCAATTGTATTCAGTCCACGATTATATCCAATGTTTTGAAAGACATAGCATATTACTCTTATATTCAGACCAGGGGCCTACTGCACAAAACTAGGAAAACAAGGGATTAAGCCGGGATATCTTGGTTATCCTGGCTCAATTTGTCCGCGATCCAGTTGCACAAAGCGGGATAGGGGGCAGCAGGATATGTTATGGTATAAGTTACCATGGCGATTTATTCTGTGGAGTTACTGTAGCCTGCTCCAGACCAGTTCCAGGATCTATTTAATCTCATCCCTTATCTCAGTCAGCAGTCACCACAAACGGAAACCAATAGTTATTCCACTGCCCACTACACATTGTTATCACATATACCTAGACCCACTGTCATTATTTAAACGTTTGTGATCATTAAATAACTTTTACATACTCGCCATTCCCGACCTGTTATGCGGCAATGTGACGTCACGGGAGTGCCTAACCATTTTGCGCGTGGTGGTCCCGGCACTAGTTGCAATATTCTCCTAAACAGAGGTGTTTCTGTTTGTTGCTGTTGTGAAAAGGCTATCGCTACCTACTTTACACCGTAGAAGAAGCAATGAAGCCGCTCTAATTTCCATTGTGAATCAGTGAATCTGTGATTGGTGGCGGGGTCTATTTGAGGGAGCCGTGAGCGCGCACTTATCCAGGATAGGTTTCACCTGGCTTGGTGAATCCGTGTCTGCTCATCCTGGCTTGCTCGTTGTGCAACCAATTAAGCCTGTACGCTCTTGTTTTGGATTCATTGAGCGCAGCTCAGTAACTTATCCCGGATGTCTTAATTCTGCTTTTGTGCAACGGACCCCAAAAGGGTAATCATTAGCAATCTTGTGCTTACCAACAAGAAATTCAGAGGAAGACTCTTCACTACAACTTCTGAAACTGGTCGTTCCACTCAGGCTGGACTTTTTAAGCACACAGAGGATCTTTTCCTTTGCTTTAAGGTTCGAGGCATCTGGGCCGCAGTACTCATCATACAGCCCTGATTAGAGAACACACTGACTACAATGTCCTCCTGACTTGTCTTAGGAACTACTCTAGAGATCCAAGCCTCCGACATGCTAAGTTTTAAAAAGGCTAAGGCAAAGTACCTGGGTGCATGGTTAGTTTTAGCCCTATAATGCAAGACCAAAAACTCTCACGTTTTGTTGGACATGGATGAAAATGACCTGCACTGGCTTATTATGGGAAAAGCACAATTCTAACCCATCTTATTACATTATTAAAATATTTTTCCCACATATAATTTGTGAGCGTGGAATATAATAATGGTAGTGCGTGAAAACTCACCATTTTCTGCCACTATTGGTGCTCAGATCCCATGTAATATGCATGTCTCAAACATGTATTGTTCAAATAGCACCTATTTATTTGTAGAATCAGCAGCAAATTAGGAGCTGGGCTGTAATGTGATAACTGAATAATGAATCCATATAAAAAAAAAAAATCCAATGGTGGTAAAAGTATCATCATACAATGTAAAATAGGCATTGTGCCGCCTATAGGATATTGAACACCCCAAACCTTTTTGCTATTAAGGAAAAGTTGGTATTAGTTGAGTTCTTACTGGCTAGTGAAGACCATATGCACTGTCCAAACTACACTATTTTTAGGATTACATGGAATATCATAGTGTGTTGTGTTTGTCTGTAAAGTAAGAAAAGAACATAAGCATAATGCCTTTCCCGTGTGTTGTATTCTAGGGTTAAGGACAGTCTTTGTGTGCATTTCCATGTCCTGCACCAGGCAACTTTAATGTAGTGACTTGAGTAACTTTTGAGACAGACAACAACAGTTACTTTTAGTGACAACGTGTGGGTAAATGTGGAAATTAGCGCTGAAAGTATCTCAATACTGACATGTATAGGATAGGCTATAGGATAGCATTTCCTGTGATCCCATATCCTGATGGACCATCTCCCCATGAGTGAAATCTATGAGCCACATTTCATATAGACTCATTTGAGACCAATTGGCTGGAATAATGAGCTATGTTTAAGAGGACTTATTTTCTGACAGGGTAATTATTGCTGGCCAGTTGACAGTTTCAACAGTCACCTGTGCCATCTTGCCCCTAGTACGAGTCAGTGAACCATGATAGCCATCATGCGTATATGTCCTTATCTCAGTAGCTATCTGCAGGGGACTATCTATATCTGTCAGCTTGCATTTCGCTTAAGCAAGCATACTGTATGCGTCTTGACACTGAACATACTGCCAGAAACCAGTTTGTTAAGCTAGTCAGTCATTAAAACTATATTTGAATCTTTTGTTTAATGCCATGAGGACAGATCTTTAATTTTAATGACACTAAGGTAGATGAACTAGATTAAAAAGGTCAGTGAAGTAGCTGGTAATGGTAATAGTTTTCTCCTAAATCAAAGCAAGCAAAGTGCCATCATATGGCAGATAATCTGCTTCACCTGCTCATTGCTTTCATCCTGCACTTTTGGAATGAATACTAAAGTTGTTAAAAGGATTGGTTGTTACGTATTTTTCTTTCATTGCTAATAATTATATTTATAATGCAAGCATAATCAACAGTGTTGCTATTGTCTTGTGTATGCTAAACCCTGTGCAATCGGAAGGCGATCTGTGAATAATAATTTTATAAATAAACAGCAATGTCACCTTTCTCTTATGCTGACATCCTGACATCGCTTTTTCTTGACATTGCTTTTTCTGTGCTCAACACAATGTAACCTGATATATTTGCCAGCTATAAACCCAGGGAAAGAACACAAAAGGCCCATAAAATAACACCTCCACACACACACACACACACACACACACACACACACACACACAAACACAAACACACACACACACACACACACACACACACACACACACACACACACACACACACACACACACACACACACACACACACACACACACACACACACACACACACAGTATCTTGAGGAATAATACTTTGACAACTTTTTTTTCTGCCAAGCTAGTGGGAAGCAGCTAGCTGAACTCCGCCTCATCTGTACACAGGTGAAAGAGAATGCATAGTTAACCTCATATGTCATTGTAGGATGATTCATTGTAAGCTCAATGGTTGTCATTTTGATGCAGGTTTCCGACTCACATACTTGAAGTTTATTCATGATTTTCTCTGCTATTGCACGGCCATGTACTTAATGCGTGTCCAATTAGTCTGGCTTCTGCTCTGTTCACAGATATCAGGCAATTGCTACCTGCCGTGGTGATTTAAGTTCAAACATAACACAAAAATACCTGTGTTCCATGGAGAAGCAAATAGAGCAGAATAAGGGGTCTAGTGCCACAGTAACTAGTTTCAGTTGACAGTTAGATTAATTATTTAAAACTGAAGCAATGCTCACATAAAACTAGATGTACCGCAGAGCGGTACAAAATATGACCGCCGCCCAGTCCAGCACATTTTTTCCACAAAATTAAATCACGCTGAAAGGCCTATATGATTCTAACTGTCTCACTAAATTGCATTATCCACACTCAATTCTCACTGGTATCTGCTAGACAACAAGTACCAAAACATGATTAGTTCATAGATTTCACATGTAAAATTTATTTTATACAACCCCACCCCCATCTTGCCTGTTCATAATTCTGAGAAATTATTGAATTGTGTGCATGTGTGCGTATACACGTTTATGTGTGTGGGTGTGTGTGTGTGTGCGTGCTTGTGTGTTTGCCTCATGATGTGTGTTTGTGCATGTGCATGCATGCGCATATATGTCTACTGTGTGAGTATGTGTCATAATGTATGATTACTGTGAATGTATGTGTGTGCGTGTGTATCTGTTTATGCACATGTGTGCACATGGAATGGGTTAACATGACCCCTGGAGGCAAACATACAGAAAAAAATTGGTCCTCCTAGGCCCTACAGTTCTCAAGATATTCACAGAGAACTGTGTCTGCCCTACCCTCCTTTTGGGGGGTCCAGTCCAGCGGGGGGGCTACAGATCAAAACGAAAAATGACGGTTCCATGCTATCCATGTGGGGTACATGCCCACCAAGTTTTGTGTACCCGGTCTTTCAGTGTCCCGAATCCTTTGTTGGTGTACGCCACTAAATGTACACATAAATTATTTTATTGTAAGGCCCCCCATGAACGAAAGTACACAAAACTTGGCATGCATTCGGAGGGTGTCATAATGATGCTATACTTTTAATTTCGTGCAGTTTTGACCTTGTCAGCCAGAGATATTGTGATGAAAACACCTAATTTTTTGCTTTTTAATTTTTAACTAGGTGGCGCTATACATGAAATAAGTGGTAATGGGATGGGTTGACATGCCCCCTTAAGACCAACATACACAAAAAGGTGGACCTCCTAGGCCCTACGGTTCTCGAGATATTCACAGAAAACTGTCTCCGGCCACCTACAGGCCAGTTGGTGTATAGTAACATAAATTAATTCATTTTGTGTGGCCCCCCATGAACGGAATTCCACAAAACTTGGCGTGCATACAGAGGGTGTCATAATGATCCTACACTTCCAATTTCGTGCAGTTTTGACTATGTTAGGTCACAGATACCTTCAATTACAACACCTCATTTTTACTTTTTTGTGTTTAACTAGGTGGCGCTATACATGAAATGAGTGGTTATGGAATGGGTTGACATGGCCCCTTGAGATCAACATAAAAAAAAAAAATGGTCCTCCTAAACCCTACGGTTTTCGAGATATTCACAGAAAACTGTGTCTGCCCTACCCTCCTTTCGGGGGGTCCAGTCCAGTGGGGGGGCTACAGATCAAAACGAAAATCGATGGTTCCATGCTATCCATGTGGGGTTACATGCCCACCAAGTTTCGTGTACCCCGGTCTTTCAGTGTCCCGGGAATCATTGACGGAAATTTGGGCATGCAAAAAAGAAAAAAAAACTAAACTTCGCTGCGTAGCGGTCATAATAATGTGTTTCATAGCGCAGCGTTGCCGTTTGACATGTAATGTGAACCTCTTAATGCTATCCTATGTCTGAAAAACCTGATCAGTCTGTACTAAAACATTTTAGATCATTGTATTGATAGGCTCTTTAATGTATGTATTTGTTGTCCATGACATTGATTGATGGTTTACTCCCCAGGTATGCTTCATGTGAATGAAATGTTGCCTTACAATGTACCCTCTTATTTTTTTCTCTTTCATGTATACATAACCCCCCTGCCATCAAAACAGGTAAGATGATATGTCTGTCTTTCTATGTTGTGTTGAAAATCTATGGGTAAGGCTATTTGCACCCCTGGTACAGTTAGCAGTGTATGCTGTTCGTACACTGATGCAAGTAGAAGTGAATTCTATTCATATCCCGGTGCACACAGCAATGTGTTCTATTAATACCCTGTCTGGTAGAAATATCAGTGTATGCTATTTGCACCCCTGTGCATTTACTCTGGCATATTGATCATACAATGTAATAAAAAAAAAAAACATGTTTTTGTTGCTACGTCACAGGGTGTGAATAGTTCAGCTGTGTAATAGACACTCTAAATAAGGTATGCTGTTTGCATCAATGTATAATTAGAAGTGGATGCTGTTGTACCCTGGTGTATATAGTAATGTATGCTATTTACACCCTGGTGCGTGAACTAGCTAATAGTTGCAATCAAAACTTCTGTTTGAGAATTGATTTCTTGTTCAAATTGCGTGCCTTCTCTCCAGAGACACGTGCGCACTCACTCTGCCATAACACATCATGCAGGATTTGAACCCTGGTCTCCCATGTACTAAACCATGTCTGTATCCACTGCACTATCTACTTCCATAACTAGAGAAGTGTTTGCAGGTAAACTTATAGTTTATAGGCCTGAGAATCATATTCATGAAATTTCTGTTAACTAACAAACTAACGGTTGTATGTGTTCACTGAATGAAGATTATGAAAAGAAACACAACTTTTCAATCTAAAACTTAATTTGAACAGATATTAGTGCTTTCAGAATTCTTCACTTTCTGCTGACAAAAAAAGAATGTCCGCCATGTTTTTAGTGCATGTGAGCAACGTCTTTTTGTTGTTATGTCACAGGGTGTGAATAGCTCAGCTTTGTGGCCAAGGCTATTCGTACCAGGGGTGTAAATAGACACTCCGAAAATTCTATCTGCTTAAAACTCACAGTAAAAAATAATGTCCTACGTGTTCTCTGTTGGTCTGTAAATGTGTTACTATCAAGACATTAGAGATTCTCAGAAAATGAAAACTTCAAGAGCTACTGCATCAGGATCAGGAAGTATTTCTTATAGATAAAAATGGGCTTCTTTTTTGCAATACAAATAGTCAGGCTCCAAGGATCCTGGATCCTAGGATTTGTGCTTTTTCTTTAGTCTGTGTTCTCTTTTTTAGTGTTATTGATTTACAAGCTTTAGAGTTTTTCAGTGTTCATCGCCTTCAGATTCAAAAGTTAGATTCTGAGACCTTGACTCCGCCATGCATATTTTAACAACACACACTGGTACCAAGGCTTTTAATAGTTTGATGTGTTATGCTACTGAGCACATTGCTTCACAGGTCTTGTTCCCTGTGTGGCTGCAGGCTTGAAATGCAAACGAAAGGGGACATGTTGTGACGAAAGGCACTTGTGTGTCTCTGAAGTGGGCTGAGTCGCTTGAGTGGGCCAGCGCTGTTCCCTAATTTAGAGTTTAGATAGTGATGCTGAGGGACAACACCTCGAGTCAAGCAATGTGGCATTTAAGAGAGTCCCGGCAACTGGGGGAAAACCTGGAGCTAATATATTTCTGAATGTCCACATAAGGGAATTTAGAAAGTTTAGGGAGCTAATTGGCTCAGTTACTTCTAGTGTGAAATAGGTTTCGAGCAATTTGTTGTGATGATTTTCGCTAGCCATTTGATGGCATGATTTAATATTAACATTTGACATTTGACATTAAATGAACAGCTTTGCAAGTCATACTGCAAGGTAACCATGTTAAATGGACAACTTTGCATGTAATACTCTAAGGCTACAGTGTTATAATAGGATTGCATGTGAGGATGTTATTGCATTGAACTGCCTTTATGCTTGTGAAGTAGTCTACATGCTGGCTGTCTGCTCCTGCTTCTGCTGGATGCTCTTCAGACTTGCTGTCAGCATGAGATAGAAATCCACAAGGACGGAGCAGACCTTTTTTGGCGACAGTAAAGTGAAGTGCCCTTACATCTCTTTACGTTCCACATTTTGCTTTAAAAAGCACAACAATGTCACTCTCTCTGTGTGTCTGTGTGTGTGTGTGTGTGTGTGTGTGTGTGTGCTTTCATGATTTGGGTTCTGGTTTGAATGTATTTTTTAGATTTGCGGTTTCTCGCTGAGGGATTGAGAGAGCAAAACTAGAAGTGAATATCTTCCATGTGATCATCTGTGTAAAGCAAGACCTAGCACTCTATTTTCATACATGGGATGGAATAATTAATATTGTAGTACAAAAAAAAAACAGTGTACATGATTTTCCACTGTTGACTTTTTTCCGATTTTTCGATAAGAGTGTGATTCATGGGATGAAAGGAAATCTATAGCTTCTGGTGCAAGGTGCTCTTTTGAGGTCTGTTGAAAATACAGAGTTCACAGCGTGATTTTTTCACATTGCCGTTTGGCTGAGCAGCTATAATTGTAGCTCTGACACTAGGCTATGAACAGGAAAGAATTGTTTTAATAGAGCCAAGAGGGACAGTCTCTCACCTTCAGAGAGTGACAAGAAAGAAAAGAAAGACTTGTTTCAGTTAACACCAAACACCGCTGTATTTTGCTGTGTCAATTGCACATCCTTATAGGAATGAAAAGAAAAAAAAAAGTCTTGCATGCTGTTCATCAATGTAGCCTGACTTGACACGACACTGTTGAGTGGTCTGTTTTCCTTTTCCACTGTGCCTTCTTTGGGGAAGCATTGTTGTTTCTCCGGTTCTGCATGGCAAACGAACACAACTGTTTCAAAAGATGGATACAGCAGAAGATCCCTTTAGTACTCTGCTCTCCTCTGCAGTGTTGCTTCTGTTCAAGGAATGCACAAAAAAAGAAAGAAAGATGTCTTAAGATTCTGTGGAGAAAACAATGGGTTGAGTTCTTATCTACCATCGCATAGGCTTGGATTCTGGGGCAGTGCTTAACATCAATGGTTTGTGAGTGTGTGGGTACATAGACACACACACACACACACACACACACACACACACACACACACACACTCACTCACTCACACACACACACACACCCACACACACACACACACACACACACACTCACACACACACACACACACACACACACACACACACACACACACTCTCTCTCTCTCTCTCACACACACACACACACACACACACACACACACACACACACACACACACACACACAGAGGCCCACATGCAGCTTCTGCATTATATATGTGTTCTGAGATGAACTTCACTTGGACTTAGTGCGAGTAAATTGACTCCTGGGGAGTGTGGGGCTGGAGTAGCAGGACTGGGGCAGTCTTTCTCCCTGCCCACGTGTCTTGCATATCACTGAACTTCACAAAGATCTAAGGCTTACCTCAGTGCTTGATGGACATATTGAGCTATGAAACCACTTGTTGTTGCTTTGGTTTTTTTATTTTTTTGTCCCAATGTTTTGCCTTTCAGGCTCCAGCAGTATTGATCCCTTGCTCTGTGGAGTGAGAGATTGGCATATGGCAAAGCGGAATAATAGAGTCGGTCAGAAAAGGGAGCGAGAGGGACAGATGGAGAGGACAACAGAACCAGAGCCCCACCGTGTGCCTCTGTGTGAGCAGGTGCTTTGGTCCAGGCCGAGTGTAAGCCAACCCATATGTTTACCCACGGCAACCATTTTAGAGCCAAAGCCGGCACTACTGGTGCTAAGAGCAAACCGTTTCTCTCATTTTTTTGTGGTCAATTCATGTGACAGCGATGGCATTTTTCTGACATGAGTGATGGCCTTTCTTTACAGCCCATTCACTTGACCTATGTCTCAATCCTGTGCCATCCATCTGATTGAATAGACACTGGTATGTAGTGTATTACCATATTGTGTGTTTTGTTGGGTTGCCAGATAGTGTCATTGAGGATTTGGGTCTATTTTAATCACAGTGTGTGTACAATTGGCATGACAACACTGCATAAGTTCAGCTAAGCCCTAGCACCAGGTCTTGTGAAGCTGTGTGCAAAAGTAGATCAATATAGAATGAAAATATGAGTGCTTTACACCATTATTTGCCAAGATATGCTCATGGGTTTTGTAAAATGCCTATGGAAACTCCCCATAGGACTTTTGGTTATCCAAAATGCATACTGACAATCAAATGCTTACTGCACATGAACCCCTTTGTGTAGAAGCATAATCCTGGTCTCAAATGAACGGTAACACGTTGAGGTTTCTTGTGGACTATTTAGATTGTATGTCAGGTGTTCTGATATAGACTGACTACAATGGAACAATTGCAAAATAGTCTCTATTTTTGCATTTACTTTGTTGGTTCAATGAGTGTGTATAAGATAGACTATACATCTGTACAACTAATATTGGATAATACAACATGAAGATTCAATTTCTATGGATTCTTGTGAATATTTCAGTACCCAATATGTTGCATCTACTTATTGTGCTGCAGCTACATGTACACTGCAGCCAGAGGTCAGGGTAGTACCAAAAGCGGAGGAGGGGGAGGAGGGAATTTTGGATAAAATTTAATTGAGACATAATAAGATTAATCTGAGAATGTAAAGCACTATACAGATTGTACATGACATTTAGAATGTTGGGGGGAGGTGGGTGAGGGGGGTAACTGTCCTGCCGGCGGGACACTGCACTATTTAACCCATTAATGCCCATAGTTGAAGTTTAAAAATTCCTTTGCAGCACTTAAAGTTATCTGTCAAAGTATATGGCTACAGCGCCAGTTTTTCTTAAATGACTATTTTAGTTTTAGTTTTTAATTTTAGTCACATGGGTTGGTGGTTTGTTTGAATTTCCATTAGAATACCTCTAGAACATGGGTCAGGAATGTCTGATCATCCTAGCATTTAATACACACATAGGCCTGGCTCTAATATATACAGTACATGGATAAAAAAATAAATCATGATTTGATGCTCATCTTGGTCTAGTATTGGCATTGAGGAGAATTTAGAACTAGATAGATAGATAGATAGATAGATAGATACTTTATTGATCCTCAAGGGGAAATTCAAGATACATTCAACTACATTTTTAATGGGATTTTAGTATGGGTTTTACAGTAGGAATAATACACCTGTTTTAAGTCTTTTTCACCCAAACTCAAGATCGCTGATACATTGTTTCATCCTCCTTTTCACATACACACATAGAAACGCAAAGATATCCACAAAAGCCATTTAAAAAATAATAAAGTGCTATTCTGTGTAGATCAATTTTATATGTATTCCTATGGGGTTTTACAGCTAAATCAAAATTCTGTTTTAAATCTCAGATTTACACCAAAACTGTGCATCTCTGACACTGTGTGATCCCCTCTCTTACTCAGAGTTTTTCAATTTTTAGTTTTGTCATGTGTGACCACTTGTCCTAAGAGGTCTCACTACAAATGACTATTTTTAGTTGTTAGTCATTAACGTGTTAAAAATCATGACATTTGTTTCATGTAACTGTGCAATGGGTCAGGTTAAGTTACCATTTGAATCTATACAGTATATGTGAAATTACAGTAAACAATAATGTGCTTAAGAGGGGGAAAAAACAAGAGTAATTGTCATAAAGTCGTATGTGAGTGCAAAGAGTAACTCTATAAATATGAGTGAAAGGTGTGTTTTTTTCTTTGTCAACAATAAATTACATGTGGATATCAGAGTACCAGTGCCAGACAACAGTATGTGCTAAGCACAGGAATACATCACAGAATGACACCTCTGGGTCGTATCAGGTAGCCCGTGCCAGTAAGTCACGCATGAACGTTAGCTGTTGTGCTGCTTCTCTCTCGTCATCTTCTGCCCAGGATCCGTCGATAGAATACATTATTTAATCCGTGCGGCCATGTGGACTCAACAGTATCAATCTCCTGGAAAAGACACACACACACACACACACACACATTCAAACACACACCCACACGCACACAGAGCTCCAAAGCACCGTGGGACGTGTTGGCCGGACCATGCAAAGCCCTGTAGACTCCATACAACTCATCTGTGTGTTTGTGTGTGTGTGTGTGGGTGGGTGTGTGTGGAGAGAGCCAGTGAGAGCCCTGTGTACTCATTAGACGCGAGTGCTGTGTGGCGAGGGTGAGTGGTGAGGTCGGCGGAGCCGATGAGGATTGATGCTTGTCAGGGCACGGAGCGGACACACCACTCGGCCGCTCTCTGCGGATGTAATGAGCCGTGTGTCCCTAAAAACAGCAACGTGTCCCCTTCCCAGCGCAGTGTCCTGTGCTGTTGGCACTGGATGTTATTGTTGTAAAGGCTGTTGTTTTTTTTATTATTATTATTTTTTCTTTATTTATTTATTTTTCTTTTGTCTGGCTGCTTCTCTCGAGAAATATCCGACTGCGCCGGAACAAGCATGGGCGTCCAAGTCACAATTAGAACAATGCCTTTGTCTACCCTGGGCTTCCTCCGTGTGTCTCTGAGATGGACGTGTAGTAACAAATGCATTGTGAAGAGAAGCCTGTTTGTCTTCTCTGCCCCCACACACACACACACACTCAAATGGTGCTGGCAACAGTGCTGTGCTTCAGCACCCTTGTTTTGGACGAGGACCTCTGTAATGACGTCAGGGTACCTGTGGTGTCGGAGGGGCCCGTAATGAGAAGATTTTGGAGCGCCAGTGTTCCTGGCTGCTCTCCAGGGACCGCCACTGGCAAATAGTGAGCTCTCACTTGAAGCTGCAAATAAATAATCTAACAGGGAAGGCAAAGCACAAAACAAATAACTACAAATCACATGGATGCACTGATCTTTCATTTATTTCTTTCTTTTTTTTTATTTATTTGATCGGGCACACAGTGCTTTTTTGTCTGTGCGGTTGAGATTTTCAGGATGCCATGGGCTAGATGATATTGCTAGAATATATCATAGACCAAAAGGTGCCAGAGTGTGCCGGGCAGTCACTAGTTCAATTTCCCACTTTCTATTGTAATGTGCCACTGTGCAAAAACACAGATTTGCTCCCGTAGGCATGGTATGTGTGCATGCGTGTCTGCATGTGTGTGTGTGTGTGTGTGGGTGGGTGTGTGTGTGTGTGTGTGTGTGTGTGTGTGTGTGTGTGTGTGTGTGTGTTGGAGAGGGGGCTACAATTTTTAAAACTGGATCCCATCCAACCAACCATTCTATGGAATACATTATCCAAATGTTAATTGACACTGGCCTAGTTTGGGCACTATTAAGCCTGATGTTATCTTGGAAATGTGCTCTTGTGCTATCAAATTATGCTTATACCATATCAAACTGCTCAGCAGTTCAGCTTCAGTGTCAGATCTATATGCTCATCAGCATATTCCAATTGTAACACCAATCATCTTATTATAGCATGTTAGTCTTATCATTTTAAAGAAACCATACACATACACACAAACACACACACACACAGACCCTCTCTCCCTCCCACTCTCTCTCTCTCTCTCTCACACACACACATACACACACAATTGCTATCACATGGGCTTAACGGGTACAATAGAATGTTTTGTAAGAGATGACCCCTTCACACATAACAAACTCTCTCTCTCTCTCTCTCTCTCTCTCTCTCTAACACACACACACACATACACACACACACACACTCCTTAAATTCACCATAAGCTCTGACACGCCACCAATGAACAGTGCTGTTTATTAGCCTTAATCATTGTGGACACATGCGCCACTGTTCCCCTCATAATATGTGTAACAATAAGACGGCAGAGCAGGCTCTCCAGCTCATGCTTGTTCTATTAATGTCTGCCTACCAGGGCTTTGTCATTAAAGAACTTCTTCTCTGAGGCCGACTGGAGTGGAAAAGAGGCGCTTCTCATGGAGCCATTTTCTTTTAGCATGTCAAGCGTGTAATTGTGTACAGCCCTGCCTCGCTCCCCTCTCTCTCCCTCACTGTCTGTCTCAGAGCCGTCGCTGCCATCCCTCTCGCTCAGCCCCGGTTTCTAACTCTGTTGGGTGTTTATTTGTTCATCACCTGCCATCCGCTCTGTTTCTCTTGTGCATTATTTCCGTTTCTCTTCTCTTGACAGTGCAGTCGCTCACTCCCTCTCCATGTCTGTCCTTTTTGACCTACTGCGTTTGACCTGTCAGAATACCAGGACTGTTATGGTTGTATCTAATGGGACAGGATGTATCAACTTGGGCGATAAACAGTTCAAAATGAAATGAAGAAATGAAAACAGTCCTCCGTGCTGTCAGGGCAGGGCTTGCGGTGATATCTGTTTGAATTCCCTCTGCCATGTCGGCAAATCTCTCTGTCTCTCTCAGACGATATGTGAGTCATTACTGACTCCCTCTGTGATAGTTTTCTCTGATGTGTAGCCATCAACTAGTTACTGAGCCATACCTGCAGCCAGCAATTACCAAATAACAGAATGGCCAACACATCTCTTTTGATCTCCTAAATGTCTGTACTCTAGTATAGAGCTGAACTGTGTACTGTACAGTACAGGCTTGCAATGTTCTCCCTGCTGTTGTTAATACGGCAAATATTTTCTGAACTGAACACTCAAACAATGCTGAGAGAGAGAGAGAGAGAATAAAGAGAGAGCAACTCTATTTTGCATTAGAATTCATAAAAAGCTCTTTGCCAGAGTTTTCACAATCAGTGATCTAATACCATGGTGCAGTTTGAAGGATTTGGGATTTTGTGGCTAAGGCGAATCATCGTCATGGATACTGTTTTGCCAGCTGTTTTCACTCCCATAGGTTTGCTATAAACCCAGTCTTACTCACTGACTGATATCCTTTGCGTAAGTGTTCCATTGAGTTTGCCTGTTTGTGCCAGAGAGACAAAGAAAGAGAGAGAAACAGAAAGAGATAAAGAGAGAGAGGGAGAAATGCGTAATCAGAGAAGAGGAACAAGATTACATGAACGCTTGCTTCCTCTCTTCATTCATTCAGTGCTCTTTGGACTGGCACCAGACCTTCCTCATGGCTTGCAAACATGTGTTGCAGCTAGAAATGGAATCAGGCTCAGCCTTTAACAGTGTCTTACTTCAATGGGCAGAAACAAACCCTCAAACAAGTAAACAAACACAGGCAGAGCCAGCAAATCAGATGATTGCAGTGTTTAAATTTCATGGCCACTCTAGCTGAAATTTTAATTAAGGGACTGTTTACCCAAGGGTCTTCGTTTTTGCATTTTTCCTGTTATTTTCCTCTCAAAGAGTGTGTTTTTGGTCAAGGGTGTGGAAGTGACTTGAACATAGCTTTGATATTTTGGGATTCAAAGTTTCTAAAATCCAAATGTCATTATAAGCCCATTAGTGTCTTTGATGACTCTATCCCTCTTTCCCTATTTTTTCTCTCTCTCTCTCTCTCTCTCTCTCTTGTGATTGTGTGTGTGTGTGTGTGTGTGTGTGTGTGTGTGTGTGTGTGTGTGTGTGTGTGTATTCAGCTCATGAATTTATATCTATCTTTTTTAAATGTAATTTCTGTGATGTGTAGCTCAGGAAGTGTGTGTTTATGAGTGTATGCATATTCCTGTGCGGGCCCAGCCACCCAGCCACACACCCACACAGACAGTCATCTCATTTGTGGGAAGTCATGACCTCATTTGGGTAGTGCCTGCCTCCATTAACATGCAGTGACTCTTCAGCAAGACACAAGGTGGGACATCTGACAGGCTGATGATTTATCTATATATTTGTGTTTGTGTATGCATGTTTGTGTCTGTCTGTGCGAGTCTGTGCTGTGCGAGTCTGTGTGTTTTGTTGATTTCATGTTTCCCTTTGGACTGTGCAGCAGGACTGTTGTTTATCTAGGTAGTTGTTATAGCTATTGTATCTGTGCTGCCAGTAAACTGACCTCTTGACCCTGAGCACAAGAATGTTTACCATTTCTTAGAGCTACTCCTGTAATCATTTTCAAATGGGATGACATGCTCGTTTGTCATACCTCATCCAATCCTAAGTGCAAGTTATATGAGTTATCAGAGATGTAAAAGTCCGGCTTCAGAAAAGTGCTAAGCTAAGTCCACAGGCACCAATACACGGCAGGACTTGAAGCTGGGCTTTTACACCTCTGTGAGTTTTAAATAAGTAGAATACAAAGGAACACTGACTAAAGCACAATAACCTCTGACCTTATTATCTGTTGTCAGACAACCATCAACGCCCCATTGCTCCTCATCTTAAAGGAAACACTTTTACAAGGCTGTACGCAAGGTAAAGAGGCCACAGGGTTGGAAAACGATGCAGACAAAAGAATTCAGACAAACTTTCCGCTAGAATTTTTCCTTGGGTCTGGAAAGACTGTCTGTTACAAAGACAGAATAGTGAAGGCTAAGCTTTTACCCCAACTTAGAGACAGACAGACAGAGTTCAGGTCATCATTAAGTTATCAGATGTTTCCCAGTCAGCCTTCAGGCAAACATTACCATGCAAACTGGCCTTGGGCAAATCTGTGCAATGTCAGTTCTGGTGGGCTCAGTCACTTATGCAGTATGGCATGAGAGTGGGGTTGGTCAGGATTTACAAACGGCTGCGGTTTGGCCTTAAGCACAAGGCCGGAGGCCAGGTGACGCAGGTAACCACAGCTATGGGTAGATCCCTTACCAACGCCATGATCATGCCATAGTGCCATATTGCTTTCATCCAACAGTTCCACTTCCAATTAATAAAATTTAAAAACATCAAATTAATCTACTGTATAGTTCATTTTGATTTTTGTTCATTCATCCTCCACACCAAACAGTAATTCCAATCAGTAGTCTTGGCATCTGCTGTTGCCAAGCAACGGAAACTGTCACTCCAAGTTGATTGAGAGAGGCTATATATGTGCACAATAATTTGTATACTCATTTGTCCTCATGTTACATTTAATTCTGAACATCCTACTCCATGCACTCCACTTTCTCAGTCAATAACGGTCAAATGTGAAGTTATGAAATCACTGCTTTCAGAACGTTCATGTCAGACAGGTCAATGCAAAATGTGGCGTGATTGTTAGTGGTAAAAGGGAGGATGTCCTGAGATATCGCCACTCATCATGATTCTTGGAATGCCTCTTGTCCAGTCAGAAATTAATAAGTAGTTTGACCAGACCTAACTGTTGTATATCATGACTGATGTGGGTCTGTTTGCCTAAGCTAATTAGGCCATGAGCGAGAGAGAATGGGATCAGTGAGATGAGCTGGGTGTGTGTAGATAGAATCTCTGTAGATATAATCATCTCCAAAATTATACTGGCAGCTTTGAACTTGAGGTTTTATTCAGTGTGCACAGAAGTTATCATCATTTAATTCTATTCTATTCTATTTCTAAAGAAAATATATACCATGACAAAATATTGAGTCAAGATGACTGACATCTCAGTTTAGAATCATTTATTTGTATCATGGTAGAGAATCTATCATTTTTACATTTGGCATAGTTGCTTTGTTTTACAACAAATTAAACACTAAATTAGTAATTTAAAAAAAAGTAATGTAAAACTACCCAAGCATGAGAGCAGATCCTTCTGATATTTTTTACATTGGGTTGGCCATTTTTGTAGTGAGGAGGGTTGTATAACAGAAACTTTTGAAAAAATATTTTAAGTCTAGTGAATTCAGTGCTTCAGAAACAGACATATCCGTAAGTTGTTCATTCTTCCCACGAGAACAGGCTCCTTCTCCTATATATATATATATATATATATATATATATATATATATATATATATATATATATATATATATATATATATATATATATATATATATATATATATAACTGGTGGATTTATGGCTTGAGCCCAGCTATATATAGCTCAAGCCATAAATCCACCAGTTGGAGTACACAGCGTTATTCTGGGGCACCAGTATCTGCTGCTGTGGGAACTGAAGTAAACAATCAGTGTGATAGGGCAGTGAGCTGTGTGATACCCATAAACTCATGAAGCCAAACTGGGCTATTATCACAGCAAACAAGAGCCAACCGCCCCAACAGTCCACAGCCCCCTGTGTCAGTGTTAGAAAGCCCCCACGGGGAGACTCCAACAAACTCTTGAATAATTGACTTTTGCTGGCATGAAACGGTGAGTGACTGCTGATTATGCAAGTGTAGTTTTCCCCTACAGCAATTAAATGGTATTCTGACAAGGAGCAGATGAGAATGAGAGTTATGAAATATGGATAAAAGGAAAAGCAACGGTGCTAGGGCTGACGGATGGACGGATGGCTGTCTGTCAAGCAAAGCCCATCTAAGGGATGTACCTGTCAAGGATACGGTTTTCTAAACAATAGGCCTTGTGGAATAAAGTGGGCACACGCACGCACGCACGCACACACGCACACACACACACACACACACATTGTTATGCCCTTTCAGAGTTTTCAGCTGTTACTTGCTTATTTGACACTTACCACAACTACAGCACCTTGAAAGTCTTGCTATGTGACTCACAGGCATTGCTGATCCCATGAAATCTGCTCACAGATGGTTTGATTTTTGTTTATCTCCCAGGTTGTGAATCTGTGTGCATGTGAGCCTACAGTATTGCTTTTGTTTTACTTCCATTCCTGAAAAGTAATTCACACACACACACACACACACACACACACACACACACACACACACACACACACACACACACACACACACTGCATACTGGTCTGTGTGTAGATATAGTAAGTTGGTAAGTTTCATGAACGTTGCATTCTAAGGTCTACAGCATAGGGGTTGGTCAAATAAATTCAATCATGTGGGACCTAGATCAAGGCGAACATATTTTTCCTCCTCTTCTTGTAATTGGTGGCACTGGGGATACCTTACCAGTCTGGTTATGAATCATGGAGCACCAATATGGAGTGAGAGATATAGACTATCCTGCTTATTAATATCAATGGCAGTAGGCTTACCTCTGCTAGCACATTCAGCCCAGAATGTAAACAAACTCAGCTATGCTATCTGTGCTTCAGTGTGCACTCCAGAGGGGCAGAGCAGAAGATGAAGCACTAACCACCTGGTTGGAATGTTGGAGAAAACGGTGCCAATGTAGCTCTTTTCCACTAAGGACTGAGGCTGGCCCAAGGCTTAAACATACACAGTGTTCTGTTTCCATAAGGAGCTGTAACATCAGGACATTAGCTAACAGTGCTAGAAACTTCTAAGTGCTTAGCAACGACACCCCAAGCATACGTCAAATTAATTACAAGGACATTTAAACGAGTCATACCATTGTAAAAAGCTGTATCCTTAATTCTGCTGCATTTTTTAAATAATCTCAGACATCTCCCAGAAGTTCCGTGATTCTCCCACATATTGAAAACGGCTCCCTGATGCCCGCAAATTAAATACAATCTGGAATCTAGAGCGAGTGAGCAAGAGCGTACATGCGAGATCGAAACTTCAAATCACGTGTGTATCTGAGTGTAGCGCGCACACGACGGAGAGAGAGAGAGAGAGGAAACTGTCTGAATTTGAAATTATATATAAGTATATATATACTCTTTTTGATCCCGTGAGGGAAATTTGGTCAAAAAACAAGACTTGTCTAAGGTCACCCTGGAGAAGCAAATGGCTATTTTTGTTATTTTAGTGCAAAACACCTCATGTGAAATGGCAACCAAGTGCACTACAGCTTTCACCTGAGATTTTTTTTGGCTGTCATTTTTTATTTGTCTGACACTGTTCTTGTGTACACAGATCTTTTTCTATTTCTGTCACCCTTTCTTGGTATCTTTTTCCCCGCTGATCCATTTCTCTGGCCCTTTCTGCTACTCCCTCTCACCTTGGCAAATTCATTTGGATTGGCCTTGCTCAGACAGAACTTTGAGTCTTTGTGTACTTTATAGCACTCTCTTGAAGGAAAACACGCAGCCGTGGCAGCCGTGGCCCACTGGTTAGCACACCGGACCTGTAATCGGAGGGTTGCCGGTTCGAGCCCCGACCAGTGGGAATGGCTGAAGTGCCCTTGAGCAAGGCACCTAACCCTCACTGCTCCCTGAGTGCCGCTGTTGTTGCAGGCAGCTCACTGCGCCGGGATTAGTGTGTGCTTCACCTCACTGTGTGTTCACTGTGTGCTGAGTGTGTTTCACTAATTCATGGATTGGGATAAACGCAGAGACCAAATTTCCCTCACGGGACTCAAAAGAGTATATATACTTATATATATATATATATATATATATATATACACAAGTTGTGTGAATGGAGTATATAATATATATATATATATATTTGCAAATTGTGTGAATGGAGTTCGCTCGCTAATGGTGTTACCGAAATGGATTCTGGGTTGTATATACAGTATGTTGTTTGCTGATGCAAGCCTCTATGCACTAATACACAGTATGCCACAGTGTATTAAGATATCATAGTCCTAACTGGGTAGCCCTATCTTGAAATTCAAAGCCCTGTGTTTTTCTCTCTGTAGGTGTGTGTGTGTGCAAAAGTCTACAGTGTGTGTGCCTTCTCTTATTATTTACAGTGGATCTTAATCCTAAAAGATAGTTGTGCCTGATGCTCACTGAGGCATATACTCAGCTCCCTGATCCCAGCATTTTGAAGGAGCACGCGAGCCTTTGGCAAAGGCTCCTTCGGAACAACTCGTCTACTCCCTGAAGCCTCCGCATCTAACAGACCTCCACACGGCAGCCTGGGCCTGCTCCCCGTTTGCACACAAGAAACGCCGCCTGCGAACATGGCCTAGCCTACTCGTCTGGGCTAATTAAATGGGACAACGCAATATTAACAGTTATGGAGCAAATCAGTCATTATCTGATGAGAGAGAGAGAAAGAGAGAGAAAGAGAGAGAGGGAGAGTGAAAGAGGGGGGGTAGCATCACAGGGAGAGACCATACCATGCTAGTTTCTCATTCATGCGTGAGGTGCACTGTGTCTCCATGCGTGATTCTGGTCAAGGGCACAGGGACCCTGAGGGCGTCCTGAGAAGGTAGGCAGTAGACCAGTGGGTATAGATTAGATTACCACGACGCTGCAATCTGAAACAACTGCACTTAACTATTAGAGGTTAAAGCCATTTAGGCGCTGTGACAAATTGATTTGTTGACCTGCCTATCTCCCTATCTAACCGCTCCCTCCCTCATCGTGTTTCGCATGTGATTCCCATCTCTTCCCAGGGTCCTCCTCTAATGCCTCCAGGCATCATACAGTAATTGTGTTGTCTTTATGGTTATGCACATTTTGGAGCATTTGTGTAAGCCTGTGGATGGTTTTTATCGAACAATTATTCCAGATATTTTCCATGAAATGTTTTGATAACTTACAGAAGCTTCTTACATATCTCTTGCATATCTTTAAGAATTAATGTGAGCGTGATTTCCTAATGGCTACAGATGGAAGTATTAAATTAAGAATGACTTCAGCAGGTACGAGCACTCAGCTCCATTTATTTGTCATATTTCACGGTCAGCAACTACAGTTAACTGATTCATTAAATGTTTCTATGGAACATTCAGGTTTTTTGGCAGTAGTATACAGAGTGATTTTGGGCCATAGAAAGCCGGGAAGTTGCAAGTGTAGAGGAAGCTCTTGAAATGCTGAGTTAATGATGATGTAGACTGCGACTGCTATCAAGAACAAGAAAGTAAAATAGGTGGAAATCAGATACCGGGTGTGTGCCTTTGATCAGGAACATTCACTCAGTCTTCAGTCACGCAGTGACATCTTTTAGTCATTACGTCTCGCACTGGAGCAATATTGTGTGAAACAATCAGTCATGTGTATAGAAGTCTACTGTTGAGAAGAGATTTCATCACTCACACTGGTGTGTGTGTGTGTGTGTGTGTGTGTGTGTGTGTGCGTTGGAGAATGAGACAAAGGGAGAGAACACATTAGGTGTTTGTTTCACTGCGTGTGTGTGTGTGTGTGTGTGTGTGTGTGTTTTTCATGAGCATTAGGGCTGTGACTTGTCCTTTCCACAATGTCATTGTCTGTAGCCCAAGACAAAAGAGTCTGACAAGATGAAGGATTGTGAGATGATGGTGGCATTGTGGTGGGGTTGGTCTCGAAGGTAAATTTATCAGTGCAGTGGATCCCTCCTGGTGAGGGGAGAGATACGGGGGAAGAGACCCTCTAGATGTCCGATAACCACCAGATTCCTCAGGCACCGTGCACAGGTGCTGCCAGTTCACACACAACACAACGGCAGTCTCTGTGAATTTTTTATTGTGCCTTGTAATTTGAGTCAAGGCCCAACTTGAATGCGTTTTTCGATTGAAGTGGCACTTAACACACCCCCATGAAGCCAACCCCTGCCTTCAAATTATTCTTAAGATACTAAGGGATGTAATTTATCCTGTAGTGAAGGGGGTTTTGTAACAATGCCTGCGATCCTGGTCCAAATGTCACCTTCAACACGCCTGGCACGGTAGTGGAATGACCAATAACAACGGGAGAATGAGATGGCTGGCATATTAAGCTTGGACCAGGAGAAGGGATTTGGCAGGACGGTTTCCAAAAAAAGAAGGAAGTGTGAACAAAAAGTCTCGTCTCGAGTGCGCTCTAACGGAACGAAGACAGAGAGGCTTCCTCTGACCTCCTTCTGTGACACTGTCTCTCTCACTACTGTTGGGAAAGCCATTTAGGATGGAGAGGGATTATCATGGAACATGATGGAGAGAGAGAGGGAGAGAGCAAGAGAGGACAAGAGGGAATGCATGAATTAATATGTACCAGACCTGCAGGGTCATCTGTAATGGCCACTGGTATCCAAATTCATGACAAAAGAGTTTGGCACTGAGCAGTTTATAGTTTTAGCCCCTTTTTTGACTTTGAGCCCAAGGCTAATTGCAGCTTTTTTTGGAGACATGTTTGCCTATGGTGTCCTCTTTGTCTCTCTCTCCCTCTCTTGCTTTGCCACTCTCTGTCCGTGTGTGTGTGTGTCTGTGTGTGTATAGGTATGTGACTGGGAGTGCCTCTTTTCTGTGGGCTCATCAATCCTATCCAATCAACTCAAGGTTACCGTCACAGTAAAAGAGTAAGTGTGTGTGTGTGTGTGTGTGTGTGTGTGTAGGGTGGGGTGGGGGTGGTAGCTTGGGAAGGAGCAAAAGAGTGAAAAAAAAAACGGACCCTGTTTTCTCCTGCTACCTCTCCTGTCCTCTTCAAAACATCAGGGATTACTGGTCCAGTGTCTCACATGTGTCCATCTGTCCTTAGGAGATGTCCATCTGTCGCCCAGAGAAAACCCTGCAGCTCCTGATCATATCACGCTAATTTAATGCAACAGTCTCGAATCATAACTCATTTCTATTAAAATGATGAATGGATAAAGAAATAAATAATTACCAGTCATCACTCTACATGCTATTTCATCAGTGCCAGCATGGCCTTGTGATGGCTTTTTCCTGCTCGAGTATAACAATGTCCAATGCAGTAGTTATGTGAAAGGAAAATGAAGGAGAATTAATTACGAGAGTTATGTTGTGCTTTTCATGGTGCAGCAGACTTTGCAGGTCATTTTGCTGTTGGGAAAATTAGATTTAGATAATAACTAAAATAACACAGGTTCACAGTGACAAACTGTGTTGCATCTTCATTCAGAGTCACCAGGCCCCTTCTCTCACCCGAGTCTGTATGACGACCTCGGTCGCCATGGAAACTGTCAACTCTGGCATTACTTTGTTGAGTCAGTGTGGTGATAATGAGCGTAGGTTTCTTATGGGCGAGTCTTACCAGAGAAATACCAGCCTACGAGGTTACCCATAAAGCTTAGGGTCTCTCCACTGCCAACACACTTTAATGAGACACAGAGGTACCTTGTGTGCAGCAAAGACAAAAGGAACTGCAAAATCCCCCCAAAATGAAGTTTCCAAGACCCCTTTCCATCTCTCTCTGTAGCCTGAGGTGTGCTTTGAGGCAATGTCTGCCTATGGTGATGACACTGAAGACTACCAAGACAACGAAATCCACAAATTAAATTTAAAAAAAGATCCAGCATGTTGGGATATCTTCTGGGCGGGCCCTGAAGGGGATCCCCAGCATGGCTTCCTAATATTAATTGAGGCACACCACCAGTGTGATGCGAAAAGGGACATTTATAAAATATCTGTCTTGTGTGTGTGTGTGTGTGTGTGTGTGTGTGTGTGTGTGTGTGTGTGTGTGTGTGTGTGTTTGGGGTGATTTGGGTCTTGTTTTGTGTTGATTTAGTCTGAGGCTTGTAGTTTCTTCCATTCTCATTCATACATATCTACTGATGTATAGGCTAGTGCAAACAGAGGCAGAGATTTGTAAAAGCAGTTACCCCAAGGCAAGGTTTTTCAATTTTTTTTTATTATTATTATTATTTAGCTTTTTCCAATGTTGTCATTGCTGATGCAAGCATCGTTTGATTATCTCACTTTTGAATGCCACTGTTGAACACTGCTGAACTACAATAAGTCAAAATGAAAGTCTTAGACATCTGCAAATTCTAGACTTTCAGGAATAAAAAAACATGTAATTCAATTTCACTTGGCTAAAGATCACCCTGGGAAACTCTCTCTCTCTCTCTCTCACACACACACACACACACACACACACACACACACACACACACACAGGACTTTGGCCCCTGCTCTTCTGAAACTCTTCTGCACCTTGGCCCTGTATCAGAGAATCTGGTGCTCGTGTTTGCTTGAGAAATTAAAAGGGGGGTGCAGGGTGTTGTGTACCTGCAGGCTTTGATTCTTAAATCCTGAGCTTAGCTGAGCTGTCTTGCACTGAGAATTGTGCTGCAGACCAGCTCAGCATTAAACAGAGGCCTTTCGTACTGTTGGATAAGGGGGAAGGAGAAGCAAGCAGTGCTGAAGGATTAAGGTGTGGATTCAGCAAATGTATGCAGGGATGGACCTTTTGTCTGTTGTTGTTGTTAGCCTCAAACAGCCCATTTGCAGTCGCCCAGATGGTTAGAATCAGCAAAAAGTGTTTTTCGTTTCTGATAGCAACCACAGCCACTACTATCCTTTGCATGTTGACAACTGTTTAATGTCACAAAAGACCATATGGATGGTATTGCCTTGTTTAATGGTGGGATATGCCATCCCCTATGTCTTGTTTAAGATATGGCTATGCAATAATGTGAGTACATTCAATTAAATTGTACCAGGTAATATAACACAGCAGTTGTATCCATAAACATAAGCATGAAAAAGTCAGTGTGAAGGCTTACCACCTCTGTGTAGTGTGCAAGGAAAAGGGAATTGGCCACCAGTTTCACATCTAAAAGCCAGAAAACGTGTGTGTTGGCAGCGACCCACCGACTCAACAGAGGGCCCTGCTCAAAACGCCTGCCTTCCCTCCACTGTCTCCGTCGAATTAGTTCAGACCAGCTCTGGTGAGAGTCAAGTCTCTATATTCTGACCGCTGCGGTGACAGGAGTAATTTAATTCCATTTGCGGTCGGGGACCGAATCTCTTGCCGAGCATTCGGAAACTAATTAGGTGGGGGTGGGAGGCTAGGTGCACCGAGGTGGGGGACTCGGAGTCAGAGTCGTCACCAGGCTGCAGAGGTAAGCGGGGGATCACTGAATCTTTTCTAATTACCGACGGGTGTAATTGGAAGCACTGATAACTGCTGCGCTTAGGGTTTTTTTCTTTTCGGGGGGCCCTGATGCATGTGTGAAAAAGAGAGAGAGAGAGAGGGAGAGAATGAGAGAGAGAGAAAGTGAGTGAGTGAGGGGGAGAGAAGGGGTGCAAAATGAGATGGAAAGACACATTGCTAAGTGTACGAGAGGATGGGGAGGGGGAGAGAAAGAGTGAGGGAAGAGGAGAGGGAAGGAAGGCTAGGAGCGAGCTGCTTCCTGCCACGCATTTTTATGAGGAGCGGATGAAAAGAAGTCCTTGTGTCGTGTGTTGCTATTCTAGAAAAAAATAGGACTCCAGGAGAGAGAGAGAGAGAGAGAGAGAGAGAGAGAGAGAGAGAGAGAGAAGAAAACACTGGGGGGGGAGTTTTTCTTTTCTTTTTTGTTTCAAAAAAAGGGACAGGAGTAGGCCGAGTGTGAGGGAGTAATCCACTTCTCCTCTCATTCGTCCGTGGCTCTGTCCTCCCGCGAACGTGGATTTGTCTAACACCCCTGCTATTAGTCACAGCACACTGCGGCTGCGCCGAGCCAAGCTTGCACCAGAAAACACACACCATCACCTGAGCGTGTGATGAGCTGTGAAAACACATAAATCCTGTGTTAATCCCATGTCGCTAGCAGCAGGGGTGGGCGTGAACGCACCATTACTCAACACACAGACACACACACACACACACACACACACACACACACACACTACACCACTATCCATCACACGTGAGGACGCACACAACTGGACAGACAGATTATCAGTCTACTGGTGTGTAGTTGCGAGTGTGTGGGCAGATGTGTGAGTGAGCGTTTGAGTGTGTGTGTGTGTGTGTGTGTGTGTGTGTGTGTGTGTGTGTGTGTGGAGGAGAAAGTGGAGTGAGTGAGAGAGAAAGAATGAGAGAAAGGAGAGATATGTTTAGAGTATTTGATTGACTGCATACGCGAATGAGTGCCAACACACTGAATAACATCACTCTTTCCCTTTCCTGAAAAGCACTGTAGGGCTTTGGTCTTATTAGCGATGCCTTGTCATTTTGCTCATACATTGTAAATTGATAGGTGTGTATTTGTCTTACGGCCTCTCAAGCAGACTTGTTTACTTTGTTTGGCAGGGGGGAAGTTTGCACTCCGATCGCATGGTGGGCAAAACTCCTGAATTAATTCACCGACCAGAATGACAAGATATCCCGTGGTGTTGGTCACCATTCACACGGACACTGACATATGCTGGAGCAGATGTTGTCCATCAAGGGGTCTGTCCTGGTCAGATGACCTCTGTGTTTTTGCTAATACACAAAGTGAAAGCAAAAAGAAGAAGGAAAACTCATCATTATTCAAAAAAATCATTATTAATAATTATTAAAGGGAACAAGAGTCTGTCACTGTGGTCAAAAGGGAGGGCGAAGGCCTCTGTGATTGGTCTCTACAGCAGAGAGATGGAGATTATTGAGATTTTTTTATTCTACTGATGGCCATAGATAATAAAGCCGTTTCTCCACATAATAGGCATTATGAGATCTAAATTATCCCAGTTAAGGGTCTTGTGACACTGCCACAAGGACTGTCAGACTGTGTGTGTGAGTGTGTTCACTGTGTGTGTGTGTGTGTGTGTGTGTGTGTGTGTGTGTGTGTGTGAAGGGTGGCAGGGGGGTGGACTGCAAACTGCGATAAAAGGTTCCAAAGACCTGTGGTTTGACGGAACGTGAGCGTTCCGCTGGTGAGAATAAAGGAAGCATATTGCATCGCTGCTGCCTCTCAGGCCGACTGCTGCCATTCAAATGGAGCAGCAACTCACAATATATTTTCTTTTTCTGGCCTCCTACTCTCCCTCGCTTTCTCTTTCTCTCTCTCTCTCTCTCTCTCTCTCTCTCTCTCTCCCTCTTTCTCTATCTCCCCTGGCCTTTCTCTGATAGCCCTGTTGGATAAGTCAAAGCAGAGGTATTAGGAGGGGCATGGTTCTGACAAGATTACTGGTTTCATGGAACATTTGTCAGGATGTGATCCAACAAAGACATTGGGATTTACATTCAAATTAAGCAGGAGAGAGAGAGGGAGGGAGGGTCAGAGAGAGATAAATGATAGGATAATTTTAATTAAGGCAGGTCAGAGTCAGGTCACAAGAATTTCAAAAAAATGTTTATAATAATTTACTTCATATGACTTTTCTGATTAAAACTGTCGTATCGCAAATTGCTCCAAATGAATGACTCACCATTGTCCCTGTTAATAAGATGCTTCAAATAGCACCTCCAACATCACAATTAAGAGGCTTTCCTCTCACTCTCATCTCATTTAGTGCAGATAGTTCCATAACATTCAGTGACAAACTTCATCTCATTGTTCCTATCTTGGCTCAAGGTTTAAGGCTAATTTGTGTTTTAAAATTAACGACCCGATTATTGACTGCCCTTGTACTCTGAGCTTTCTTTCCTTCCCTGCTTTATTAATGGCGGTGTGGCCTGTAGAGGAAAGAGAGGAAGACTTTAGCCCTCCCAGAGGTAATGAGGGCCTCGTTTCCTGTGACCTTTTCTCCCTTTACTTGCTAGTCATGAGCAAACCTCGGGCAGCTCAACTGAGGAGAGGCAATAACGCGATCCATTCAGTCTTGGCTACAGTTCCGGCCTCTATCTCACAAGTGCTTCTTTCCCCAAATAAACTGGCTATTGGCGGTTTGCTATGCCATTCTAGCTACAGGAACATGACACGAGAGTCTCACTGGTTCAAATCACGGTGGTCGATGGTGAATTGATGACGAGGATCACCCTTGATGTGTGTTAGCCACCCGCCCCCTTAACTGTATTAATCTTCGCATATCTGTTAGACCAGGTGATTCACTGATTGTGTCTGAGTTTCCTGTGATATCCAGATTAGCCTGTCACACAAAAAGAAAAGGGGCCAAAGACCCTATTGTGGTGCAGAATTGGGAAATCTTTCATTTCATTTTGGTCATTACTGTCAACTGTGCCAGTAATAACTATGGCCACACCAGGTGAGCTGACCTTGCAAATTGATGATGATGGAGCTGTAATTGCATTAAAATGAAACTAACCTTTTTATGTTATTATTATTCACAAAGACTGCCTTTGCCATAAGTGTAAAGGGTCTGATCCCGAAATGAATTTTTGAAATGATTCTTCGTCACTTTTACTTTACCTCCTTCTCTATCTCTTTCTCTCCCTCTCTTCCTCTGTAAAACTGAGAAAAGGTGAGTGTTCGGCCAGGCGAAATGGTTATTTTACAGTGCGAGTGTAAAATTGCAGTCTCATTTACATTCAATAACTTCTCCCTGTGAACTTTAATTAAGTTCAGTATGATAGCTCTGCATTATTATTAGAGTGTGTGGACTCAATTAGGCTCAGCTCCGCATTTGGAGAATACAATTTTCTGCTGTATGACACTACAGAACCCGCAAGTCATGATGCATTCAGGGTGAGGCTTTTGAGGGAGAGGACTGGATTTGGAAGGAACTCATGAATGCTGCATTAGATGTGTTTGTGGGGACATGGGTTTGGTGTGTGTGTGTGTGTGTTTGTGTGTGTGTGTGTGTGTGTGTGTGTGTGTGTGTGTGTGTGTGTATGTATGTGTGATGTAATGCGGGACTGCTGCCCCCGTTCTTGAGAATTGAAATCGTACCTCCAGAGCGCTGTCCTTGTCATGTGGTCACTCTGGTCTTATCAGCAAACCCAGATGCTCTCCGGAGACGCTACTGAGTCCGCTCCCATTTCCAGCCATGGGATTCGCCAGTCAGCTGTTGTCAGTCAATACAGTATTACTCTAATACCACTTCCCCTTCTCCAAAAAACACCCTGAACACAGTTTTAAACCACATATAAAAAGACGACAATATGTGTGGAGCCTGTCTCTCTCTCTCTCTCTCTCTCTCTCTCTCTATGTGTGTTTGTGTTAAAGGCCATTCACGTACCTCTGCATATGGGCAAAGCTTGAAATTCCATTACGATATCACAAGGATTAAGAGTGCTGGCGTTTCTTGGCGTAGAGGAGGCCAGCGATCAGACCAAAGCAACACCTGCAAGCAAAACCTTTCCCTCCCTCCCTCTTTCCCTCCCTCCCTCCCTCTTTCCCTGCCTGTGTTAATTCGATTATTCCCCCACCACCCCTCACTCCTCACACACCCCTCTGTGCTCTTTGCTTGCGAGCATGTGCAACGTCTCCCCTGCTGTTTTGCCTGGATAGGCCTGTAATCGAGTGCTGGAAACACAGGCGGTCTCTGCCTCCTCTCTCTCTCTCTCTCTCCCTTTCTCTCTGTCTCTCTCTCTCCCTCCCTATCTCTCTCTATCACATACACACACACACACTCTCTCTCACTTACATGCCTGCAACCTATCATTACAAAGCTTTAATTAGGATTATGCCAGCTTGGTGTCGGAATTACAATGGGATGTGTTGGTCAGTAACACCACTTGGCTGCTTACTGGAGGCTCAGAAACATACACAGAAATACACACAGACAGACAGATGGACACATCTTCAGACTGGTTTTAATTTGTTCAGATGGGCAGACATTGAGTGTGGCCATAAAGTGGTAAAAGGTTTTGCCAGCCTATTGTGGCTTGATGTAAAGAGAAGTAGGGACAATGCAATCACCAAGGCGTTTTGCAGTCTCACACCCAGAGTATTCTTCCTTATCATATCGCTTTTTGTTCAAATGTCGAGCAACATGATGCATTGATTCCATTGCTCAAGTGACCATTGACAATATGAGTTACGTTGTGGGCAGTTAGTTGTGGGCAGATGGCTTGATGCAGAACAAAATAAAGAAAATTGCCTGTTTCGTAGAGCTGCTGGATATTCAGAGCATTGGATTTATTTGACCATCCCATCATTAGTGTCGAGCATGGGTATTCTCTCTTACATTGGAGAGATTTATGCATGGTTGATTGATGTGACAGCTTGTGGTATTCATTGCGTTGTGTTTTACGAATCACAAAGATGGAGGGTAAAAATAACTTCTCCACTTTGTATTTTTCCTCTCTGTGATCAATTATTCCGAGTCACCATGCCAGCCTTGAGATGAATTACAGGCACTTAGAGCCCACTACAGCATAATCCATTCAAGTCAAGAAAATCATTTTTCTTCCTATTGGTCTTGACCACAGTTGCTTGTTGCCATGTCATGTTTCTGCAGTAGACGGATGGGTAGGGGGTGTGGTTGGTGGTGAAAGGGTCCCTTGACATGTTGCATCCATCACTAAGTTTCCTGACACCTTCTGTCAAAGGTTTGCACTGCAGCTTCTATGCACCTTACCTGGGTGAAATAGATTGCCTGCTCATATTGGGTCTTGTAGAAGTTCAATGTTATTGTAATCTTCTTTGGCCAGAGCACATACAAAAAGGTGATTATATACTTTAATAATGACATCCTCAAGCAAACATGTTTTCGGGAGCTTTTAGTCTTTCAGTAGCATTGGCACTTTATTTATTTTTCTTGACAGCTTTTGGCATTGTGTGATAGCTATATGCAAAGCTATTTTTGTTCACAGCGGTGGTCTCCTCATCCTGGTCATGGTACAAGATGGATGTGCTCTACAAGCATTTTTTTCTGCATAAATAATGAGCTGAATTAATCGCCTTAAATGGAACAAAGTGGGATGAGGGCTCACAATGTGGTCTCCACCAAGTCTTTCAAGTGGTCTTAAAACACCCTGACTTCTGCTCCATAACATAGATGGCCTTTTTTTATTAGAACACACAGATCCAAGACATGGATGACACTATGGACCCTAATTTGAATGGTAAGCAAAGTGCAAAAGTCTAACTAAGGCTAATTTAATAACTAGGCTAAATTAATGTTCTAATTTAACACCATAGGCAAGACCTTAACCACAAACAGTGATGAGTCCACTCAGTGCCCCCACATGACACAGAATAGCTGTAGTTCATGGAAGAGAACTTCGCTTGTTTATAGACTTTGCACTTTGCCTGCCGGCTCTATGGGTATGCTGGATAGGTGAAATGAGAGCCATCTCAAAGTTATGGGTTACTCTAAATTCTGGCAGATTCATCCTTCACAGACAAGAGCAAGAGTGTTCAGTGTCATCTATTATAGTCAGTTCCAATAATTTGATTTTTTTGATGTGTCTTATAGCAGATTTATAGTGTTGGAGCCTAGGGCGTGTGTTTGACTGTAGGGGAAGTCATTATTGAAGGGTGTGTGTAGAGAGGTGGGTATGTGGGTGTGTAGGGATATGATGGAAGTGGGGAGTTGATTGGGGTCGCCATCGATCTCATGTATTTGGTGAAAACTGGAAAAATGTCTCATCGTGAAGTACTGGAAATGATCTCTCCGCCTCGTCTAGACGCCACGACCTTTCTGCGCTAAATAGTGAAAAAGACACTCATTAGTGGCCTGTAACCGAGCCTGTCGGAGCCCGTGTGTTTCATCTCAGCAAGGAGCAGGAGCACAGTGGCTTCCCCGCCTCACAGTGGGGTCCATCCCCAGGAAAACAACTCAGAAGATGGACGTCTGTGTTTTCTTTTTAAGTAGGAATGGATTTATGTTTTTATGTTCTCTAAAGGCATGCTGGTAAGTGAGTGAGTGTATGTGTGTGTTAGGGGTGTAACGGTTCATGTATTCGTATTGAACCGAAACGGTACGGGCGTCACGGTTCGGTGCATGAATTTACATGGAAAATACACGGTATAAAAATATATAAAACTTGTGTGCGGATTAATTAATGCAATGCGCAATTACTGTTAAGTACGAGAGTTACAAGGGTTCTTTAGCGACACCTAACGCTAATCTGTAGCCTCTGAAGCTCTGATTGGCGCCTATGTTATTTTTTTGTCAGGTCGTCGGTCGAGTCAGTCAGTCAGAGATAGCAGCCCTAAGCGAGTGGTGGCGACCCACAAGAGTTAGAGGATCCGCTGGTCTCTTTAAGATCGCAAGTTTGAGAACTTCAGTTACAGTAGTACAGGCGAGAGAGTGGTGGATAAGATGAAACTGTGTGTGGATGTGAGTGGAAATATATCGAACATGCTACACATATTCGAAACCATTACCCAGATGATGTAGGCTACCAATCACTGAAACAAGAAAAAAAACTTCCCCTGCGCTTCACCAGCCTTTGGATACACATACAAATAGGGCCAAAACCTATGGCTTAAATTAAATGATTTCGTAATGACAAAAAGCTATGTAAATCGCGTGGTAATTACCTTTATGTTAGGGTAACTTGTAACTTCTCACACAAGGAGCTGGTAGTGTTAGTGTGCAGTTAGTGTGCAGTTAGTGTTTTACTGCATAGACAGTAAAAGAAAGTGTCAACGCCAACCAGGCTAATAAACAAACCATGCCAACCAAACCAAACCGGTGAGATAACGTCGAAGGGCAAAGTCACGTGACTTCTAGTTGTAGTTTGTTTATGAAATGAAAGGAGCATTTTCGTTTTTTTAAAAGAAGGCAAAATAGTGTGATATTTTCACAGTTAGTAGATTATTACTGTACACACACTGAAAAATATTGAGGCAATTTGTAGACCCTTCCATATACAACTAAACACGGATGTTGAAGGTCTTGCTTAAGTGGATTTTTAAAAATCATTATTCTATGTAATTTGCACTTTCAGAAATAAGAGATGTTGTAGGCCTATTGTCAGTTTTATAGCTGATTGTCTTATTTTGTTTACAAGTTACAGTTGGAGTCTGGGTACTTATTGTACTGTTTAGCCTACATCTCAGGGAAGAGACTGTATGACACTAGGTGGTACAGCCTGAGACATGCACAAGCATTTTTGTTTTGCTTTTCCCTCCATTGTACCGAACTCGTACCGAACCGTGATGTCCGAACCGAAGTATGAACCGAACTGTGACTTCTGTGTACCGTTACACCCCTAGTGTGTGTGTGTGTGTGTGTGTGTGTGTGTATGTGTTCGCTGTGTGGTTTTGATTTCAGTCTTTCACTTTTGGGTCAAGTCAGATTGATCAGGCGCACAAACACACAGACACACACAACACACACACACACACACACACACACACACACACACACACACACAAACAAAGCAAAACAAGGCATTTCAGTGCAATTAAATCAGATATCACCGCAGAGCCCGGAGTTCAAGCAATCTAATATTGTTGGCAACATTCCCATTATGTTCCTGTCCTCAAGGTTATTACATTGACGGGCTGTCAGTCACTGGGGGCTTGATGGCCATCCGCTGTGTCTGATCCCCACTCTCCTAGCGTCCCGTCAGCAGGCTCACACACTCTTAACTGTCTCCAATCTCTGCATCCTGCATACCACCTGCATTCACACACGCAATCGGGAGGTATTCCAGAGTTCATGAATCTCACTAATATTTGTTACGTCTGTCTGATAGTGCAGCAACATAGCACCCTGTCATCTCTCTCTCCGTCTCTCTCTCTCTCTCTCTAGCTATCTCTCTCTCTCTCCTTCTTCATGTCTGTCTGTCACCACTGCGCCTGCAATCTTGAGCAAGGGCAAAAAGGTATGTGTGTGTGTGTCACATTTATGGCCATTTGGGTGACTGCTCAAGAGAAAGAATTTGTTCTTGGAAACAAATCTTTGGAATCTGTTTCTCTCATCATCCCTGCGTATCCTTAACTGCGCACAACTTTGTGAGTTGTGAAGAGAAATGTACCCCTCCAACCCCCACCACCACCACCACACACCTTTTTTTCTGACGAGTGAATCAAAAGGGACCCATTACCACAGACCCACAAACAGAAAAGCGAATCAAAAGAGTGCACTCTTTTTCATCCAGAGCTCATCCAGAGCCTACACAAACACCTTGCCATAGCATCCCCTCTCCCCCTTGCCCCCCACCCTGGGCTTTTGGCACTTGATTTCTTTTTTTTTCATTCACTCTAGTATTTATACTCCTGCTGCCATGGCTGCGGCAGAGTGATAATGAGCTTGGTTTGGGATTGCGTGCTACTGTATCTCCTTCCTGTTGGTGTCGGAGAACATAAGTGGTCTTTAATTCTCAGGATAGAATTTACTCTTTTATCTTGGTGTTTAACATACAAAATGCAGAAACTTTTTTTTATAAATAGAAAACAGATTTTAAATATATATATTTCTGCTTCTCTGCTTTGAATTGAAATGAAAGGACATTTGTAAATGCCAAATGGATGTGTACTCACAGCAATTCAGCATTTGCTGTGGTGAGCACAATTAACTGTCATCGTAGTCCAAACTCATAATCCAGAAAAGCATTACAGATGTCAAGCCCCTAGGGTCATCTCTTGGAAGTCTGTCCTTTAATCACGTTTAAAACAGAACTGTGTGTTTACAAATGCTTGGAGAGGGACAAAGAGAGCAGAAATGGGTTCAAACTGCACCCTGAGCTTTTGTTGGAAAGATTGCAAGACGTGTTAATGTGCTCCATGCCCATATGGATGGTAATTATAGTTCTAATAGAGTTTTACTCAAACCAGATGCCTTGGAGTTCCAGGAATCTAAAAATTGTTTTAGCCATTCATGTGGCTACAATGTGCTATACAGAGAGAGTGGATGTTGTTCCTGTTATCTGTTGAAGCTATACTTTTCTATCTCAGGGGCACCAGGGACACTAAGCGACATCTGTTTTTGCAATGAGTTTTTACTTAACTTTCGGTGTTCTTTCTCATTCCCTGTGCATAGGTCTTTAGGGTTTTTTTCTCAATCTTTCTTCCCTTTTTAGATAGCCTTCCATTTTACATGTCTACTTTGCAATTTCTGGTCTTTGTTTCTTAGTATCACCGCAGGGTGGTTAACTCTACAGTATGTCCTGAACATGGGAAGTCATGTCATTTACAGTATATGTCAAATCCCCTCTGAGGGGTAGCCCACCATCTTTAGACTGACTGAGTATAACCTATATACTTATATGTACATAGCAGTGTGTACAATATTTGTCATTATAATTGGCCCAGTGGGAGCCTGGTGGTAGAGGCTAACCAACCGTCTGAAATGTGAGCGCATCAGTTGCATTTACATTCACAGCATGTTTGCCCGAACCTAGCGCACCGCATAGTGATCATTTACACAGGCCATGAATGCATTGCTGATGGTAGCTGACTCAGGAGCCGCCCCCGGCACGGGAGCCATCTTGGCTCCAGGCCAGGTTTATTCTGTAGCCTCGCCTCAAGATCCCTCCCCTCCTCTCCCTTTTTCTCAGGTGACCCCCCCAGTGAGTCTCACCCACCCATGAGCTTAGCGCTAACAGCATCATGTGGCATGCAGAGCACACTGCAGGGACTGCAGGGACTTCCGTGTGTACACACGATGACACGTGTCAGGAGCACACAGGGTCGTCAAGATTATCAGCTGGAATGGGACAAACAACCTGTCGGCAGTCCGGATGGGGAAATGAGAGGGGAGAGCTGACAAGGCTGATGAAAGGGAACACTGGAGGGGGGGGGGGCAGCAAGGGTGGGTGTGTGTGTGGTTGGGGGGGCGTGGGGGGCAGTCTAGGTTGGGGTCAAGTGAGTGAACATCCGTGGATATCTGGATATTTTGGCCATGTGAGGTGTGTGTGCACGTGGCACTGTATTTGGATGACTGAACGTTGTCACTGGTTAGTGCTCGCTCAGGTTGCAGAAAGGCATTTCTACTTCCTCTAGCCATTTGTGTGTGTGTGTGTGTGTGTGTGTGTGTGTGTGTGTGTGTGTGTGTGTGTGTGTATATGTGTAAGAGAGAGAGAGAGAGAGAGAGAGAGAGAGATGCCTATTGTCAAGTGTCTATTTATGATAGAAAGTAGTGCACAACTGCAATATGTGGCAATACATTGTGAATATGATGTCTCTGTATTTGAATGGGCTTATTTTCCTTCATAGTTGGCAATGAATTTTCACAGTTTCTCACAAAGTGCTACTAATGAAACAATTCATTGATTTTTGTTTTTAGTCTCCTAATTGCCAAAACACTGAGAGGTTATTTGGGGGCTACTCTGTGTGTGTGTGTGTGTGTGTGTGTGTGTGTGTGTGTGTGTGTGTGTGTGTGTGTGTGTGTGTGTGTGTGTGTGTCTTACCACAGCACTCTCCCTAATGAGGATGTATGGTGCCAAGTGGAGCGATAGGTATTGAAAACTCACTTCCATCAGACCCTTCCCCCATTCTGCCAGTCTCCCTTTCCTCTACCTCTGTCTCTCTACATAGATTGATTGCTTCAGATATAAATAAAAGCCTCTGCACCGAATACCTATGATGGCGTGATCATATCATCTTGTAAATGATACTTCTTCATAATCAAATGGTTGGTCAATGTGCTGTGTCCTGTCAGCAGCATATTTATTATCTTGCCTGATTTGAACAAATCATGCATACAGTATCTCTCCAGCTGTATCTCCTCCATGGCCTAGTAAACACAGATCCATACACTAGCACGTTATCTCTTTGTTCTCCAAGCCTATCTTGTCTCACTCTCTGCACGGCGGCCGGACACCTGAGCCTAATCATAGCCTCAACACCACACCTAAAGAGGAGCTATCATCCACATACATATGGATTTGCTGGCTGAAAGGCGTGAGCTGTTTTATCTCTGACCCCTTGCCCTGAAGCACACGGGATGCACGCTCCCAAAAGCTCTACTTTAGTACACATTGTAATAGAAGCCCTGTTGGGGGTGTGTGTGTGTGTGTGTGTGTGTGTGTGTGTGTGTGTGTTTGGTACACTGTACACCTTGCCCCATTATGTGCATCTCCCATTGGCTCTGTGTGGCCGGATATGCTAATGGCAGGCCGATGTGTTTGTGCTCGGAGTGAACACATTACCGCTATATCAGGATCCTATTAAGTGGTTATAAGAGATGAGTGTTTATGAGCAGAGCTGTTTTTCCCGGCTTCTCCTGGCGTCACGTACAGACTCATTAGCAGTTATGAGAATGGGGAGCGCGCATCTCTCTTTCCTGCTGCAACACTGTGCCACTCGAGCTCCTCAAATGAGGGTATTCACAGGGAAGGACACAATGGAAATGAGAAATTTAGTCACCCATACGTGAAGTGTGGCATCAGAGGCGACCTCGAGATCCATTTTGCGAGAACCCCCCTCCCCCAAACATCCCAGTGCTTTGGACTGATGAATCTTTCATGAGGGGACGCAGTCCGGGAAGAGATAGGGGTGGGTGGGGGTGGGTCTCATTGATTGGATATTACGTGCGTGCCACCCACCTCTAAATATGACGGAGAAGCTCTGTTTTTTTGTTACTGTTGATGCAAATTTTTGTTTATCATTGATATCTCTTCCTGTGTCTACTGTTAGTGCTTGTCCATGCTTCCACTCCTGGTCCTTCATCATGTTGGGATACATACAGTATGTACAACAATACTACAAAATAGATGTTTGTAGAACATAAAATTATGGAGGGGAGAGATGGTTGCTTCACCACATTCAGTGCCAGTTTGAAATAAACGTTAAATAATGAAGTGTTTACGATTTGATTTGAGAGCTGATCCAGGTGCCTGAAGCGAGCACAGTAAGTGTGTAAGTGAGCACACAAGCGAGCCCAGTAAAACATCTATCCGTTATGGCCTTCAACCAGCAGTCAAGACACCAGAGAGCCCTGTTTTAACATCACAGAGTACTCTTAGTACTTGCCTGAAAGGAATCAATATATCCTTTAAATTAATTCTGAACGAGAACAATGAGCAGTGATGTGAAACCGTAATAAATGTGAAATGATTATTTTTACATTTCATTGGTAGTAAGCTATTGCAATAAACATGGCTTAGTGATGGTAGGATGGTTAGTAGAAATAAACAAGGCATTAGACTAATCCAGACAGGTAGGTCTATGCAATATTGATGAAAAAGACTTTTGCATGCTGTTTTGATCCTTGATGATCCTGCATGGTCTCTGTACAAAGTAAAAGCTATCTTTTATGTTAATATGGTCTATGTTGTCTTACTATTCCCCAGCATTGTATCTCAGGGGTCTTGGAGCCATGGATAGTACAGGTATGACAGGTCTACAGTTTGGAACGGACAGGTATATAAAAACTGAGAAAGGAATCCTCAAGGGTCTGGATCACAGCAGAAAGGAATATTAAGCTAAGAAGGATGGGAGCGGCATAACCAGGGATCTCATGATTCTATTAGAAGGAATTAAAGGAATTATCCGGAGTAAAATGCACTTTAGATCAATTTACGGATGATTGGGAGTACATACGTTGAGTTGACATCAAAATCATGTCATTTGGATGTGTTTTGAGAAAGTTCGATTTTACCGTTTTTAGTCAAAACTCGTTAGCCTGGAAGTGACCAGGGCATGCCATTTCGCCGCTACAAAAACGCTATTTTTATACCTCTTCTACAGTTCCAAACAACATTACACTTACGTGGTAGTGAGTAGAGGCTCCCTAAAGCCAAACCGAAGTGTCCCGAGGTCATTATGTGGTCGGATAGAGAGTCCAGAATGAATTTCATCAAGCCAGTACCTTTCCGGAAATGTTGCTGCTGCAGCTGGCATCTTTAGGGGAAAGTCCGTAGGAGTCGATTGCCGAGTGTGGAGTAACACGCTCTGGAAATTCACAATTTCGTCGCCGTTTTTTTTTTTTTTTTTTTAAACATAGTCCAGTATTTCTTTCGAAATTGAAATGAAGTTGTATGCAACAGCAAACCCTAGCTTACTAACAGGTTGGAATTTTGAAATGTCACGTGACGTGATGTCGTGCAACGACGTGATGCAATCGACTCCTACGGACTTTCCCCTAGACTTTCCCCTTTCCAAAAGATGCCAGCTGCAGCAGCAACATTTCTGGAAAGGTACTGGCTTTTTACTCCGGATAATTCCTTTAAGCAGGAACAAATACAGCTACAAATCCAAGGGAGTTTTCACAGCCCTCTCTCACCTGTGTGCTGAAATTTTAATGCCTTCTTGGCTTCAAAGAGCAACATTATTCTCTTGATGGAAAGGTTTGACAAACACATCACTCGGTACCCCCACCTTCCCACTCCCAACACACACACACACACACACCCTTTTCCTCTCCTCCCCTCATTTCAGCTAGTTTACACATTGCTCAACTCAAGCACTTTTTCTTTCCTTCAGATGAAAACGTGGCATAGTTACAAGAAAATATCACTTCAGTTGTGGTGCCGAAGGGACCGTGTTAGAAGAGTGAGAGAGGAAAGAAAAGCTGATTCTAAAGCACAAGGTGAACCACCGAGGGAGGTGATTAGCCGCAAACAGCGCTCATTTCTCCTAGTCAGTCTGAGGGAGGCGAGCCTCACCTCAACTTCACTACTTCCATTATTCCGACCGGCAATGCTATGCACTGGCCTGCTCCTCCTCACACATGCTCAGAATGGGACGCAGATGGGTAGTGCATTCCCACTGATGCTCATCTGGAATACTTAGAACCTGCGGAATCCGCAGAATCCCATAAGCGGGGATACTGTAAGAGTCGTTGGAGCCATTGTGGCGCCCATGAAACACCTGCCTGGGTGGCATTGCCGCTTGCGCAGTGCTCAGCATGCTCCGTGCAATACTGCCCCACAGCTGGTGAACTCCTCAGAACTCTCCTGCATATAGAGCCTTGCTATAACATAACATGTTTCTGGGAATGACGGATTTGTTTTGTGCAGTTTGCATTTTCCATGTATTCATCTGGCAGATGCCGAATGCGATGTACAAGTGATGGGAAGCCGTTGGAAATAAGTACGGTGGCACTCAGCTTCGACTACGAACCAGTGCAACCACCATCAAGTTCTCATTACAAAATGTCAAGTTCTGTCAACTCACATTTTTTTACTTATTCATGTGTCAAAGCAACAGGTGTTGCACCAAAGTGTTTTCCTGTAGTAAATAAATGTACAATATACAATCAATTTACATTAAAACTTTACAGAAGAGGAAGAAAGAGATAAGACTTTCTTTTTTATGTCAGTGACAATCTAATAGTATCATATAATCACCATTCACAATACAATCAAGTCAACAAAGTTGAGAGGATTGCAGTCAGTATGCTATGGAGAGGATTTACATGTACACATTTGTAGTCTTCACCTGCCCTGAGCTGTCTAACTCTTTACTTTGTGAGATAGTTAGTTGAAAGTTGAGAGCATCAAGAGTAGAGCTCATATGAAGTTCATGACTTAAGCGATAATGAGTTTCGCACAGCGCTACAGTCCACTGACCTTTGGGCAGGGTGAGAGGTCCTCATAACCCAATGCATAGAAATGGAGTTATGAAGAAGTTTGCTGTGAGCTAAAACTGTAAAACGAGGCCTTGTCTTCATTCCTGCTCATGGGTGGGAATTTTTTCGGCTGGTTGAATCTAAGAGACGTGTGTCACAGACGTTTGTTAAATGATTACTCATTTATCCATTTCGTTGGAGGAAAAAAGGGCACTAGCACAAAACAAACCACTCCAAACTGTAACGCAACTGTAACATTGAACATTTTCTTGATAGTAGTATAGTGGCTGACCTTTAGTTAAGTGGCTGCTCTTCAATGAGAGTTCTTGAATAGTATTTCCCCCAGTGTTTCCCTGTTCAGTCAAGGACACCTCTCCTATGGCATGCAAATAGTCTCAGCATCAACAACAGTGAGAGTGTTGTTATGACAAGTTACTCACAGGTTAATAGGGATGTGCCACACACACATACAATGGGGACACCTCTTGTTCTGCAAGACACCTGCTCAAGGCTCGGCGTGATTGATTTTGACATCTCTGAATGAGACCGGCTGGCATTCTTTGCGGCAAATTGTGGGCCGTTTCCATTAGGCCCATCGGTTTGGTTTTGCAGCGTGCCATGGTGAGGGAATTAGGAGTCGTGTCGTGTCCTCTATTTTGCAGAATGGCCTGTTTGCGTAGGTGGCCTTTCATCACTTCTCAGTGTCTGCTGGCATAAATAAACAGAAGTGCCCATGCCTGATGAGTCCAAACAAATGGGTTTAATCCACCCCATTCAAATTTTATGAACGTTTCAATATTTCTGTTGTAAATTAGCGTTGTGTGCCCCCCACACACACACACTCTCCCTACTTGTCAATGCATTGTGTACTTTCCGATTCATCATGCCGTTTTGTATTCAGGCTGCATGAGCAATGGCACAGCAGCCATATGGCACCAAAGAACATTTGTCTTCATATAGCACAGTGAGTTATAACTCTTGGATAGCCTTTTCCACCATCTTTTTCTCTCCTATCCCTTACCTCTTTTCTGGTTTCTTTATCGCTGCTGAATGTTTTTTTGCCTTCCAAGCAGTGAAGCAGTGCCGGTGTGTGTGTGTGTGTGTGTGTGTGTATGTTATCAGCTCTCTCTCGCCCAGTCTCCCCAGCCTGTGGAGGGCCTATTAGCCAGCATGGCTTCAGGAAGAGAGGTGTCTGCTGGCAGGCTCGTGAGTCATCGGTCCCTTTAGGACGACCTGATAACACCATTACGCTGCCATGGCGATGGCCAATATTGTGAAGGGGCCACCTAGTGACGCAGAGCTGTCTGTGATGGTATCTTGGCACACCAATCGGTAGCAGGCCCCGGCATCTTATTTCGGTGCTGGTGCTGCTGAAGTCAAATAGTTTTCTTAGGAAGGCTTCAGCAGAAAGACGTTTACCTCTTTCTGCCTCTCTCTCTACACCCATCCTCCACCCTTCCCTGTATTCACTCAAGTTGTCATTTTGCATAAAATATGAGTTACTACAACACTGTTAGTATTATTAAGTATTTACATCATCATAAATATTCATGTGAAGGCATTCATGTATGGGTCTCTTGGGAATGAAGTTGTACTCAAAAACACACGGTCACTAATCATTTTATGTTGCTGGTAACACATTGTGATGTCCTTTACCAAAAAGATGCTCTGAAACCTAAATGTTCTGCTTCATTAATGCCAACTGTATTAATTCATCAACAAAGGCAACAGTAGATGATCATTCTTAACTTCTAACCATTTTGTTTAATCATACTGCACAGGTAGTAGTGGACTGTAGTCACTGCATACCACGGACACAATTTCAGTCTTCTGTAAAGTGATCTGTAAAATCTCTCCTTCATTACAGTGAGCAGATCTTTTGTTCAATCATGATAAACCAATAGCAAAAACACAGAATGGCACTAAACAATATGTACCTTCCCAGTTGAACCGCTTCACAGCTGCCTCTATGAAGGAAAATGACACCCATGGCATGTCCTGCTCAGTTGCCATCAGGCCTTAGCATCCAGGAAGGTTAAGTAAAGAGTATGGGAATCCGGAGGAACCAGAAGGTGTGTGGGAGACATGGGGGGCGGGGTGCATGTGCGGGTGGGGAATGTGGCTTTAAGTAGTTGAGTCAGGGCTTTCTGTGGCAGAGCTTGTCAGCATGGGTGACCTATCAGGCTTGTCTCCATCACTCTAATGAAACGGGTCGGAGTGAGCTGTGGAATTCATCACTGCGTGAGCAGCTAAATTTAGTCTGGCTCATTGCAGCAGGCCTAGTGCGCAGCGTTTCGAGATCGATTGGAAAAACAGTGTTGCCCCCACCCTCTCTTCTCCTCCTGACAATTGATTCTTTTCTTTAACCATCTCTAATATTGGGCTCTCACCACACACACACACACACACACACCCTCTCTGTTTACTTTGTTTCTCTCGCACTCTCGGGTTCACACACAAACATGCACATAAATATAAATCTAAGAGTGAAGTTTGCAGCGGACTGATTAAACATACCCCATAAAAATGAACAACTGTTCGATAAAAGCCTGGAGCTCTCTTTTGGAGGCCTTGTTGCGAGGGCATGCCGTAGGACCCATGCCACTGGACCTGTCTTTCAGTCTCTCGAACCTGTAGGGCTACTTGACTGAAAGGGCATTCCATTACTACTGATGTTTAATTCAAGACTCTCTGCATAACTTACAATTGTGTGTATGTAGGTGGGTGGGTAGGTGGGGGTGGTGGTAGTGGTGGTGGTGGTGTGTGTGGGGGCTTGGTGTCAAAGAACGGAGCTTGTTCTCCGTGTTTTTATAACATGATTTTTTATCACCAAAACATATATAAAAAATAAAGGTTTTTTTTTAACCCACACACACGCCACACTTTTTGTGTGTTCTCTGGTGAAATGAGAGCAGACTTAGATAACCCATCCATCAGATTAGCCTGTCCTCATCATGCATGTGAGTGCACCCCACATTTGTTTACGGCCGTAAGACTGTAGCCTAATCAGTGACGAGCATGCATCGAAAGCCTGCATCAGTCAACAATTAATGTCCTCCGCACATCTGCTGGGTGAAATGAATGCGCTAATTACACCCATTAGAGTTCCAATTTTTAATATAACTGCCCCTAAGTGCTATTTTCCACAACGTTAATCGCTAAACTTGGGTTTTGCTCACAGTAAAGGTAGCCCTTCTGGGAGATTTGACTAAAGTAACTGGCAGGTCCTTGAATGGAGGCCATTAAAAATCAAAGCCCTTCCATCTGTTTGTTTATGTTGGTATACTCAGTGTCTCGGCTATACTGAGACACTGGGCAGTAATGACAAAATCATCATCTTGGGATGTTTCATTTAGGTGCTGAATAACGATGCATACTCTGAGTCTGGGTGAGGATTACTTGTGAGTTATACACACACTATGCTCACACAAACTATGACACTGTCATTTGGATCATCTGTTTCCTGATAATCTACTGAAAACTACTGAAAAGTAGGCTACTTGTCTCTTTCTCAGTGCTCTCAGATGTCCTCTAAAGTTGATGGAACCTTTCCTTTGGCTATCTACTTACTGTGAGTAATAAGGTATTTAGATTTCCAGACAGATATAACCAGATGTAGCTTTCAACTACTTGCCATTCCCAGAGCATATCCCGACCCATGCTTGTGCGCTTGAAGAAACACCATGGCAACAGTGAGAAAAACTATTGCTCAAAGCTGATGCCATGATCACCCACTGATGCTTGAAATGCTGTGTGAAAAAAACATGTGCACCACAATCAAGCTGTAACTCTCACTTCAAAAATCCCAGCCCTGCCCATTATAACCATGACTAGCACCTCACTTGACCTTTCGTCATATATAGAAGCCAATTTCTGCAACAGAGTATGATTAGATGTTCTGGAGAAAACAAACAAACCAACATAACTAAAAGAAAGCTACACCTCATTTATTAGCACCCTTGGTAAAGTTTTGGTGATTCACCTTAGTCTCACAATGAAAAATGAAGAAAAATCCAACCTTGAAGGGAAGGTAATCTATTCTGAGAAAAAAGAATATCTCATAAATAAATAGATGTTTTTAATAAATTCCTGAGTCAAATGCCCTAGTCATTCTTCAACATGGGAAAGACTAAATAAATTACAATTCAAATAAAGGGAAAGTGCATTGACCTCTTTAAGTTGGGCAATGGCTATACAAAATAGTTACTCACTTGTAAATGTCTGTATTTAGTAAAAAAAATGTTTTCTTGCCCCCATGCAAAGCGAGGAGGATGGGACCATTCGTGGCATTGTTATTAAAGGTGTTTGATAATGATTTGACATTTAGTAGAGTATGGAGAGTGTATAAACCATATGAAGTGTAGAGAAAGAAAAACATCATAGTGCACATCCATCACCTGCCCTAGTTGGAGGTCCCCTAAGCGATGTTAGCGGTTTCTAAGCTAAAACATATTTTGTCATATACAGAAAACATCACCTCACCATCCGCTAGCTGCCTGTGTCTTGAATACACTGTAAAAAGACACAGTCTCTGTGGACATCCCAGGCAACGAAATACGGTAATAAAAACAGTCTGGTCCAGCCTGGACCATAAAAACCTAGCAAACTGTTTAAGCCAATCACTGACAAGATGCACATTTAGGAGAGTTTCAATTGCACGGGAGGGAGGGGCCTGGAGTAGTGAACTAGCTCTCTGTTTGAACATCAACAGAAGTGACTTTACCCAACATCGCTTAAAGCACCTTTAATGACATGCCTGCAAAGTTTAATAAATAATCCACTCTTACTTAATAGGTCATGTTTTGTTCTGAATATTAAGACAAAATTCTTGCATTTTATATTTGCATTTTGTCCATTAAAATGATAATGTTTGATAACCATCTCCAGATGTACCTATGCTAATCCTAGACCGAGGGAAAACAAGCAGTAAGAATCCTGTGTGGCTCCACTGGGATAAAGGTCTTTTAATGCAGTTCCCCTCCTTAGATATTAAGCTGTGGGAAAAGACCAGCTGTGTTTCTCTGATGAAGGTACATTACAGAAACAGCACATTATAAGTATTAATTATTTACATTGGCTTTAATTAAATCTCGGCCATGCAGACCTAATTAGTGGTTCAGTCATTTAGGTTAGCTGTACACACACACGCCACCCCTCCTACTCTCCCATTGGACCTGGCTTTGTTCTGTTTTAGTGCAACATATGCCTGCTGTTTAATGTCAGCTATGTAGGCAAGCCCATTAGGTTTGCAAATGGAGGGAGTTGTGTTTATGGGCGCAACTGTCGAGGAGCTTTCAACACAGCTTGTCCCCAAAGTCATTTCACATACAGTGCTGACCCTTTCAACATAACTAATCATCTGCATGATGATGAAGATTATACAGCAAATCTCGAATTGAATTTGTGTGAATTTGAAAGTGTAGAGTGTAGACCAGCGTTGGTCACCGGCCAATGTATCTGTATGGCTTTGGAAATACTGTAGACACCAGTGATTTATTCTGGCTTGGCACAACAGTAGTACAGCTCATGAGACACCTTTTGTGTGTGTGGGAAGTGCTAATGCAGTGTGCACACCGTGCAATGTGTGTGATCTCTGTGGGAATCACTAATAAGGCATGCAGTGGTAGCCCTATATCTTCGTTTTGCTCTCACTAAGATAATTATTGCTGAGTCACGGGCCTAGCAACACTTCCTGTAAGAGAGCCGCCTGCAGAGTACAGAGATTTGTCTGTACCAGCTGGCTTAATGGAAGTATAATGCTGCAAAGTATAGCTAAAAATAGGCCCTCATTTTATAATATCAGGTTCTCTCTAATAAATTACCAGGATAGCATATGCAAATTGAGAACTTCTTGTTTAAAACTTGTGCCACACCATTTATCAAGAAAATTAAACTTTCAAGAACTTTCACACCATTACAACTGTTGTGTAGTATCTTTTTAAAGTATTTTTCTACAAGTACTCTTCAATACCCATGTAGCAGCTATGATTATGCCAAGATATTGTTTTTATACAAGACAGCTGATAAATATTATGACTTTTGAGGGAAATTGAGTCGTTTCCACATTGACAAATCCATGATGATCTTATTCTACTGTACTTTTATTGAATCAGTTTTGTCATTTTCTCTGGAGTCATTATACTGTTTCAAACAACTAGCTCAATTGTAAGTGACAACTCTCACCCTTTGCACACTGAGTTTCAGTGTTTTTCCTCTGGACGCAAGTTTACAGTCCCAAGGCATGGAACAAATTGATGAAAAGTTTGTTGCAAATTGCGTGTAATGTATCAGAGCATTAACAAATGCGGGCAACTGGTGAAGTGCTGTTGAGAGACAAAAAGAGTACAGACCACACATAGACTTAACCAGGTGAGGGAAAGGGAGAACTTGTCAGCAATGAAAAAGCATCTATGCTTTCCAGTGTTTGGCTTCTATTGAACAGGAGGAAATCACAATGAATTATTTCAGGGGAAAGGGACTGTTCTTTCCAGAGGCGTTAGTGTCAGATAGCGTGGCCGTGCCATACAAAGCGCATCGCCAGAAGAGCAGAGCGGAGAAGACAGACTATTCTGTCAGCTAGCATTAGCAAGTAAACAAGCCAGCCATACCTTGGGTGTCACTAAAGATATGCCACCCATCGGTGGTGGAGGAGAGAATGTTCCCTCTCGTCTTGTCCTCGCCAGATTGTACACACTGCACTTCTGTCGGCTGTGTTTTTCTTCAGACATCCTCGACAGCTTCTACCTCTTTCTGTCAGCCTTGGTGGAAGATGTTGTGAGAGGGACTGCCCTCTATCGTTTTGTCAGTCTACTAAACAGTCTGTTGTTCTTTTTTTTTTTTTGAGTCGCCTCAATTGGTATGGGCTTATATTTTTTCCTCCATATTGGTTTAAGCACACACTGTTTCACCCTGTCAGCCAGGAGCACAAAGCGATGAGTGAGTTTTGCCAGACTGCTGGTGGAGGCACTCGTGTGTCTCTCGTGATATTTGACACAAAGCCTTTTTGCAGCTTTGTCTCAGCACCGTGGCATCAAGGCCTGACTGCCTCATGACTCGTCCCATTCATGCTCATGATGCAACAGGCCCCCTGTCCACCATACTAAAGCTTGAGCTTTCTCTTGCACTTCCAGACTATTGTGCCAGACACGCCTGAGGGCCAGGCTCCTTTGTAAAGAGGTATTAAAGCATTATCTAAATTGAATCTGAGTGGTGGCAATGAAGTAGCGGAGCTTTGAAGCAATTTGATGCTTCGCAGATCCCCAGTTCAAACTAGACTGTTTTTCAGTCATTTGGTCAATCAATTGTTTTTGGTGCCCAAGCAGTAAATTGTGTGATTACTTGCTTTTCTTTCTATATATGTTTTGTGAGATTTGATTGTTTAGCATGCATCAGGTGCGTAGGGTGTGTCTCGTGGTAAACATTGGGTGGTCCCAACAGGACAAAGAATTCAACAGGACAAGAGATTAAGATGGTTGAGACAAAACCCAACATCTGTTCTGCTGATGAGATCTAAATTCAAGCAGGCAGATCATAGAGTGGCAATATGATGCCATTTATTTATCCTAGGAGTAAACTGTCATTTCTCATGATTTATGATGGAACGGTGGCTTTAAGCCAGGCAAATGTGTTTCATTATGCCTGTGATCACATCAGCTCTCATTCCTGTCCCCAGGCCTAGGTAATGATCACCAGTGGAGATCAGCTAGATGTGTTGCCATCTGATGTCTTTCTCCTACCCTGATTGAAATTGCTGTCACTTTGTGATGAACTTTTTAAGGGGAAAGCTTAAAACCTCTTGATGTGTAGCCTCCTTTGGAATGAAAAACATTGCTGAGAACATTGCTGGGCTTCCAAGTCTGTAAAGGCAAGGTTTTGGGCTTTAATGCAAGAAATAAAAAGTGTTTTGTTTAGATATGTTGCCTCCTAAGACGAATTTACTTATTTAGAGTTTATGCTTGGTTTTTCGCTTCAACTTTAATTCCAAAAGTTAAAATTGCATAATGTTTTTTTCCCCATCATTTTGGTGTCTGAATGATCATCAATCAAAAATAATTATCTTTTCACGCATAATAGTCACGCATAAATAATTTAAACGTTGAAAAGATGAAGAGAACCTATCAACAAAGTGTCAATAAAAACAGTGTTCGCTGTCCCTCTCTAAAGGGCACTAGTGACAGATTGCACTGTGCATTTTGAAGAAACAAGCACAATTCATTTTTAGTGCTGTTATTTTGGAGTGTGATTGTATAACAAGAACTGTATGAAGCTATGTTTATGAATGCCAAGGGCTTGTGCAGAATATAACATTATCTGCAATTCCTTTTTACTAGCTTGATCTGAAGTCATGTCCTTTGCTTTAAACCAAAAGCCCTTTTGAAACTAGATGCTTGAAATGGCAGAGCCCAGTAGCAATTAACCATTCGATTGCATGATTGAATTCTCCCATTATGTGACAAGAAAGCACTGCAGCATGGAAGCATAACGTAAAGACCAGAAAATAGGCAGTCCTCAAGGGAGAAGAGGAGCTCACGCTCAAGATAAGATGGAGAAAGAGAGAGAGAGAGATGTTGTTAAGGGGTAGAGATTCAAATGGAGGCAAGGCAAGGGGAAGATGGAGTTGTGACTGCTGTTGATGTGCAGGGTGTCGGTCTGCTGTCAGTAATGACTATACTGTGGAACTAAGTTATTGCATAGCGCAGTATTAATTATATGTTCACCTTGCATCTAGCATCTTTTGTTGACTCTGAGATGATGGGGCCAGCTCAGAATACTGTTAAAAATAAACTAGAACATTAGCTTGGCAAACAGTCTTATCCTGAGCATCTGGTATGGATGACATTGTCCTCTTAATCCTCCCCGGATATTTGCTGAATGATTTAAGTTGAAGATGTCATTTGCACAAGGACATAAACACATGCTGGCTTACCGTCTATTCTCCTTTTGTCACACAGAATATGTATACTGTTCCTTTTATGAGTAAATTATAGACTTATAATGTACTATGACTATGTAGTTGATATCCTAACAACCATTTGAAAACTGTAAAGTGTGCTTTATTGCCATATGTACTGTTTATGAGTTTGCCGAACAGTTGGACTGTTATAGATTGTTGTGACCGAGGTTATAACCCCTCTGTACATCAGGCCGCAGCTGTTAACAAGTTCCTTTCACATCATTGGACCGATGCATGAAAAGTTGATTATGTACTTTTGCAACTTTCAGCAATTGTAGAGGATTAGAATCAGAGATTTGGCACCTCGGGTAAAGACAATATCATCACAACGATGAGGATTAACTGTGTACAATGATGATCCTGAGAGGGGTTATCAGTGCAGTCATTATTCTTGATAACTTGATCACTGATGCAGCCCTTTACTTTTCTGTAATTGCTCAGAATAAGTAGAGCCATTTTTAAACATAAATGCATTTCTTTCAGTAAAAGATGATGGCTTTGGAAAAATATGGACATTCATTTTCAACCATTTGAAGTGACTCCTATATGCTGCATTGCTTTTCCTGTTTGTTATTCCTGCTCAAACAAAGATGATTCACTTTCACTTTAAGGCCTCCTCTGGGGGTTGACTGCATTCATTGTTTTTGGTCATCAATGTTATTCTATTCCCCAGGGAGATTTATTCAACCCTGCTGTTTGTAGTGAACCTTATTGCAGTGTCTGTTGGGATCTTCTTCCTGTGCGCTTCTGAGCTGTTACTGACACTTCTCCCATCCAAACTATATGCCAGTATATGCCAGTTGGTTATTATATGTCTAACATATATTTGGCAGTCTGTCATAACCTTAGCATGTTTTCTCTTCATTATTGTAAAAGCCAAAAACCTGATTGAAGGCTGTGACCTCCATTCAGTCCAGTGAATCTATGGTAGTGTTCAGCTTCAAGAAGTGTACATGAGAAATCTATATTTGGGTGCCTCAAGCGTTGCAAAATCTGCTTTGTGTCTGTGTTCTAAAAGTCACCTTTTTTCTGCCACGGTCAAAACTGCTGTTTATAGTAATTTGATGCATGACTATGTGCCCATCTACCCTGTCAATGTGATTCCTGTCACTGAGATAGAAATAAAATGTGTGTTTTTAGGACAGCCTTACCCACTAGGTAGAGCAAACAGCATGTCATAGGCAGAAAATCTCAGACTAGGGCATTAATGGTCCACATTTAAGCAAGACTGTCAGTCATTTTGAGATGAGGAGAAAACATATGGCTTATACAAGATGTAACCATAGTGGTTAAAGTGTATGTATGTATGCATAGAACTCTGCATGCCTTTTATGTATGTCTCTGTAAATTCCGAGGCATATTTATACCTCCCACCAAGTATTATGGACCATGTCCATGAGGAAGAACTGATTGCCAACCACCCAAATAGCAGCCACACAAAATATTTAGGATTTTGCTGTTCCATATGCATTTGGTTGCATATTTAAACTGATTGAGTGGTTTCATGACCTAGGGTGAGAGATATGAAGTGAGCTGGTTATGTACATTATGTTCAAATTCAAGGCTCTAACGCTTGCCTACAAAGTAGTCTCTGGTTCTGCTCCCACCTACTTGAATGCCCTCATACAGACATACACTACCTCCAGACCGTCGACGTCTAGCTCTACCACCAGTACGCTCAGGCCAATCCAAACTTTTCTCATCTGTTGTTCCTCGTTGGTGGAACACACTGTCAGTTCCTACAAGGGCAGGGACATCCCTCTCCATTTTCAAAAAACTCCCGAAGACCCAGCTCTTTAGAGAACATCTCCTCTCATAGCAACACTTACAACAAGTCTTGCTGATCCTAGCACTCACCAGCTGTCTTAAACTGACACGTAACTGTTAAAAACAGCACTCGCTGATGCACTTATTTTTACTGTACTCTAATGTTTTTTAAATTGTCCTAAAATTGTTGAGAATTGCTCTAAAACTTAAACTGTTTACCATGTTGTTAGTCGCTTTGGCTAAAAAAGCGTCAGCCAAATGTAATGTAATGTAATGTAATAATGTTCATGGTGGATGTGGTCTCAAATGGCAATGATATGCAGAATATTCTGGACCCTATGACATGGGGAAAAAATCCATGAAGCAAAATGTATCCTTTTTATATTCTCTGACCTCTAACTCATGGCCTTTGGGTTCTTTGTTTTATTATGTAATGTGGGCAGCTTCTGCTTCAGGTAACATGAGGGTGAAAAAGGCTCAGGGCTTGAATTATGTAAAGATTAGTATAAGTGGCCATGCTTTGTGAAATAATATTCCAAATGCGATCCATACGTGAACTCAAATCCCTGGAAGTATTCATCATATAGCTGGCGGGTATGTAAATCAGGCTTCTGAGAGAAATTTCATTCACTCAATGATTTGGGTCTTATTGGTTAAAAAAAACTGCAAAAGATGAAAATGTTCTAGTATGCAGCATCATTGTGTGATAGAGCCATTAACAGAGTTTGGTGGCCTCTGGGAATGTTCTCCTTTTTGAAGCAGTAAACCCCCTACAGGGAAAATGTTATGTGATAGAGACACTGAGAAGGGCCATTTTTAGTATTTTAGGCTTGACTAGAAAGGCTAATTTAATTATCTATTCAGTGTGCATCTCTGTGAGTCCTGTCTTTTTTTTGTTCAAGGATTCAGTCTGCAGTTGGTTTAAAGTAAATGTGTGATGTAGACCAACATATTGTTGACATTAGAACATAGGGCTTTATATATCAGGACACATCATTGAAGAACACACCCAGGTGGAGATGAATGCCTTACCGGCGACTAAAGTAATAGCACACCTGCATCTTACTTGTTGACTGACATTATGTGTGTGTGCACTGCGCTGGTCATTGCAGCACTTCCCTCTATGGGCCCTAATTTGAATGCCCAAGGTGTATGGGCGCATGCTCACACACAAGAGAAGGCAAACAGCAGCAGCCTAAAGGAAGGAAAGAGCGGAACTGCTATTCATAGCAGCTATGAATCTAGCAGTGTGCTAGATTAGTCTGAGGCCTATTCGTTTGATTATTCTCGTTCCATTACTATTTTGTGAGCCAGATACTATGATGGCAGATAGACTATTGGTAGGTTACAGGTGTTTCCCTACCTGTATATTGCCACTCCAATCACTGTCTACATACAGATGTGGCATTGAAAAACTTACCAAAATGTTTGCCCAGGATTTTTTTATAATTGAGTGAGTACAATACAAATTGTATGCCTCCTAGAGAGGAGCTTTACCTTTTTTATGTTTTGTTGATTAGATTTGATTAAAGAGGTTGTAGTGTCACATTGTACATTTTATTGAAAACCGTAACCATTTATTGTATACACAGTGTATGAGACATGGGGCTTAGGTGTTTCCTAACTACATCCATGTAGCTCTGCAAAACTTCAGCCACATTCAGTTGAGTTAATATTGGTTGACACTTTAATAACTAAGAGATCAGTGTTGTGCCAGATACTGTCATGATTATTAGCCTACTTTCACTTTGAGACGTGCCAGGTGCACTTTGCTTACATCAGATGGAATAAACATGTTTGGAATTGAAACTAAAACATTGATTAGTCATGGCTATCGGAGGTTCAAAGCAAAGATGTTCATTTAGTCAAAATGAGAAACTGCAAACATTTCCAAAGATTATTGGCGAGACATACAAGGGAAGTGCTGATCAACTGATGCAGGTGCCAAAGATGCTGTACATTCTGGTAAATTACCAATTATGACACAATCACCTATCACTAGGAAATAACCAACCACTGATCATGCCAAATAGCTATGCTATATTTTAGCCATCAAGAAGCTCGCCTCATCTTGAACTGAAGAACTGCATATATACACGAACCATACACACACACAAACACTCACACACACACACACACACACACACACACACACACACCACAGCGGGTGCTCTCAGCTGGATGTCTTTTTATTGTATTGTGCATCCGTCTTCACTTCCCTCCTGAGAAACTCTGGGCTTCCAGTGTTTGTGCCACTCCAGGAGCCTGTACACTGACCTTTTCCGCTGAAGGTGAGGCCTAATCCCCCATGAGTGAGCCGTTAAAGGCCCTGCAGTCCCGCACACAACCAAGGGAGACTAATTGGTTAATCATCCAGAAGTAAGCAGCCCGCAGTTTGGCATTACGGAGGGCGACAGCAACAGTTATACAAGGGGCATTAAACTGTGCGTGTCCTCACAACGGCCAGGCCGTTTGCACCCATACTCGCTCGGCTGTGAAGTGATTTTTCAGGCTCTTGAAGTGACAAAAGGACACGCTCGGGTGTAACTTTTATTTTTCATTTCACTTTAGTGTGTGACATTACATCTTATTTTTTTCCCGTGCATCTGGAAGAGAGAAAAAGAAGACGCTTAAGAGTCAGACGTGTTTCAATTACTCGCGTTTCAACAGGGAAAATGTCAGGCTGAGCTACGGGATGCCGAGACCAGAAAAGCCTGAAAAAGGGGGAAAGAAATTAAATTGCTTTACATATTGAATTTCATCTCGCTCCCAGACATCACTCCACATTATATATTGATGAAGGGCAGCAGACGCAACAGTAAATAACCTGTTCTGGAGAAGACAGGTACTGTTGAGTCGCTGTAATGGGATGTTGGCGTTTCCGCGTGAAAGCGTGTTTGCCTCCCCCTTCCACTGGGCTGACATTGTTCGTCCTGTGACACAGAAACTGATAATGAGGCTATTTTGTCAGCAATGGCTGGGCCGTGAGGAATTCAATGATGTGAGAGGGTGATGAATGATGATGGGCAGTGATTTACGGAGCCCCGTCTTTCTGACGATTACACGCACACACGCGCACACACACGTCACACACTCTCACCCACAAGTAATTCATTGTGCCACACCTCAGGTTGGTGTCAACCTTCAGCCTGGCAGTATTTGCTGAGCCAGTGCTGAGGCACCACCTATGAATCTTGGCCTATTCGACAGTCACTCAGTACTGATTGATAAATGACACTTTAGACTCAGATTTGGACATGACCCGGCCTAGACATAATAGGCGGAGATAAAAGTTATGCTTGTCAGTGGTCAGTTGTCAGCTTGTCAGTGTAGCTGGGACTTCTGTTTCAGCCAACATACCGCTGATGCTGTTGTAAGAGATGGCACAGATGCACCTTAAGATGAGAACTACGTTGGCCATCAAAGGTTTAAAGATGCATTAAACAATAGGATAGACTGGTGAGGCAGTGGTAATATTGCGAGAAACTGATTAATCTGACTCCATAAAATTAAGAACTTGACCTTGAATAATTACCAAGTAGTTTATCAACGAGTGGAGTGGAGAGGCGAGTGAGACCTATGGCTAGTGGTAGACCAGAAGAAATCAAGAGATCTCATCCCAAAGACCATCTTAATATGTCACCCCCAACTGCTTTGCAGATCATTGGTCAGTTGATGTAAATATATAGGTGTGAGATTCACATACAGACTACAGTGTAGTTTTTAGTCTTCAACTATGCACAGATACATTAGATGATAATGAAATCATGATCAGACTGCTGCCCACATTACAAGTATTAATTCAACACCAAACATGAATGTGTCATTTTCACAGCATACATTTACAGAGATTTCAGAAGTGACAATAAAACCAGTTTTTCTTTTTGGAGCATTAGACTGTATGTTAATTAGCTACCCCTGGCACCTCTGTGTGGGGAGGAATGTTCTTTGTTTGAGATGGGGGGTGGCCATTTGTCTGCTTTGGTCCAAAGATCCTGGCCTTACACTGCCAATGATACTTTAAACCAAAGCTGCTGTTTTAGAGATATTACTCTGTCACATTGCTATGTCTGTGCTCTAAGTTATGCACCAGAGCTGGTGTCAGTTTACTGTCACAAAAGCTGTCAGGGAATGTTACTTCTGACATGGCATGGTGTGTTTATCCAAAATGGATATCATTAAAGTAAATCAGATTGAAATATTTGTATATGTACTGTATATTTAAATATGAGCCCTGAATCCTACAGTATATAACAAATTCAATTAGTAATGGTTAAAACACAACGTTGTTTTCTACAGGTCGTATTTGTTTGAAAATAGATACATTTGGGAATTATTATTCCTCCATACTTGTGACTGCACAGACTGAAGATGGATGAGCGCATGTTTAACCCGATCTATTCATTTTTAAATTGCTTGGGCACACTTCTTTTCATTGTCAAGTCATCCCGTATTCAGATTGTTCTTGAGTTAATGAGTCTTTCTTAAGACGAGGCACCTCTTGTGCAGAACACACTGTTACAGGGGTAAGCTATCACACAAGCAACATTTGCATTATAAAGGAAGTATAATCACAACACTTTCATTTCCACTCGCAAACACATTGGATAATTGATAGGGCTCAAGGTACAAGGATGGTAAACAATACAGGGAGACAACAGCGCTTTTCATGCTGAAGTGAGTTTTGAAGACGCTGCACCAGTCTCTTTGGCTTGTCTGTTTGGGAAAACAGAAATGCTTTGACTCACAGGCATTATTAAACATAAATACATAATTCAAACGCTTCAGCGCAGATACAATTGCTTCCACATCTATCTCAGTCTTCTTTCAAAACTTCAAAATGTCTAGGGCAGGCCAGGAAATAGCTGATGAGCCACCATCGGGATTACGCTCGAAAATGTGGAACTTGAACTTGATTTTTTTTTTTTTTTTCGTCTTTAATCTTTTAATCTGTTTCACTGGTCATGTCACAACACACATTTTGTGTGATTCTGTCTGATGTCTGAAGCCTCAGTATGGGGGAGAGAGCAAATCAAGAAGATGTGGATATTTTTTTTTTTCTTCCATGCGAAGCGGGACATGGAACAGTGGAAAGTACTGTGACACACTGATCTGAGTGGCTCTCATTGTGGGCCTTTTTTGACAGTGGAGGAAAATAGAAAACTCCACTTAGTGCCATGAAATCAACTTGATGTAAGATGTTCCTCAACCATATGCCATATAGCATTTCTTTTCTGTGTGTGTTATTATTATCTTGACATTTCTGTCACACTGCCATGCCACTTTAGATTCACAAATGGGTGGATGTTTTTTTTTTTTCCACAAGCGCTTGGCCACTCACCAACATCTTTGATTATTCCAGTGCACCATGGAGGGGTAACAGAGATTCTGTCACCTATTTGGAAGCCTTTAATCTGCTTTGATTTCATGCCAATCTCTGTAATATAAAAATAATGAATCCGAAACCTCTGTTTGTCTAACCGACCCCCTAATCTGCATGACAGATGTGCCTTAAATGCTTTTCAATTATGAGCTTAGGAGTATAAGAGATTTAAAAGCTAGATTTGGATTAACGTTTGAACAATGTTCTTCAAAACCCAGTGACAGCACAATAATGGTGCAAGCATTTAATTAGCCGCGTGTGGTTATCCAGATACACAATTCACCCTAACATGCTCATGGAGCAGTGGAAACAAATTTGACTGCAGCGCGGGCTCTATGACGAAGCGACATAGCAGAGAGGGGATGCTGGAGCTTAGATCTGGTCTCTGGGGACCTGGAGGCTTAGAGGCTTAGAGTCTCCCTTTCATGTCCTTTTCCGGCGAAGGTGCTCTGGGGGAGATAGATGGTTTCCTTTGTGGCCATTTGCCATTCATTATTATCATAATTCATTATCATTATGGGATCATTATCGTCTCTGCTGACTGCTCCGTCCTTCTCTACCTGTACAAATGTCCATCTGATAGGTTGGGAAATGGGCAGTGGAGTGCATAGATACACCCAAAGTCATATATCTCAGCTCAGAATGGCTCCATTCTATGTGCACAGCACAGCCTGCAGTAGGCTATGTGGGAGTCAGTTCAAATGCCGATGTGAGAGGGAGCTGTGGAGCTAAAGGAGAATACCTCAAAATTCTTGGATTGCAACCTTTTTAAATGTGAATATTTTCTGCTTTACTTTCTCCTTAAACTAAATATCTTTGGCGTGTGGACCAAACAAGGCATTTGAGGAAATAATCTTTGGCTTTGCGAAACACTGATCAAATAACTAATTAGATACAGTAGATTGATAATAACAATCAAAAATAATACGGGCAGCTAAGTGTCTACGGGGATCTGGGTTTGATTCTGTAGACAGCTAAATGCCCTGGGGGACCTGGGTTTGATTCCAACTCACAGGCATTTTCTGATCCCTCCCCTCATAATGAGCATTGTCCTAATACATTAACAAATAAATAAAATAAATGTGTTGTCACTCTTCACTGTCCTATCTCAACAAAGGCAAAAAGCCCACACAAAAAGCACATGTGACATTAGGTAAGATGCCTTTTGACATTCTTAGACTGGTTTGTTTTGCATATTGATATTTCTTTATTAAATGTTTTAATTAAAATCTTGGGACCCTAGGCTCTGTAAGCAGAAGTTATTGAAGTCTCTCTCTCTCTCTCTCTTTCTCTCTCTCTCTCTTTCTCTCTCTCTCTCTCTTTCTTTCTCTCTCTCTGACTCAATCTCTCTTTTGTTCTTTTTTCTTTTCTTGCTCTCTAGTTGCTGATTTACATACTGTAGGCATGATGTAGTGCTGAGCTGTAGGTTGGGAGATAAATGTCACATTTGTCACATTAATAGTCTCCTCACTATGAAGTTCCAGAATGACTCCATTACACATGCACACACACACACACACACACACACACACCCCCCCCCCACACACACACTTCAGGATCATGCTTCCTGTTCACTCACATTGACATTGCGCACACATACACAAACCATACCCACAATCACACAGACACACACAAACACACACACACACATACTATATGTCTATCTCACTCACTCAGACATAAACACACACGTACACACACACACACACACACACACACACACACACTTACACTTACTTACTCTTCAACGTCATATTGTGTCAGACTAAAGGTTATCCATTGGGGAAATGCAATCACTAGTTGCATCTTTTATCTTGTCGTCTGTATCCACTTCCACTGTGTACAACACACCAAAGAGTACTACAGGAACCGTATTACTTAGTGGCCCTTGTGTGTCTTTGTTGTAGTGTCATATGCATGTCATCATATTATTACACATGCTCTGTCTGCATGAACCTTTCAGTTCATTAGTCATTTGCTTAGTTGATTTGTCAGTTGATCGTTATTGCCAGTGGCACAGAAAACTGTGAAAGCTTTCCAGACCACTTTGTAACTAGTAGAGCCCTGACAGAGACGTACAAGGGGAACTTCATCAAGTTTTTATAGCCACTTAAAATGGACAGCTTTTCTATCAAAAATTGCGCCATTGATGTTTTAAGAGTGCCTATAAATCTTTCAGGATGTCTTTGTTAATTTGTCATGGTAGTGGAGTGCTTTTGACCTCTATCAGCATATACTTGTGAGGATTTTTAACTCCCCTCAAAGAAAAAAAACAGAATTTATTTGATAGATACAACACACATAATGTAAATATTTCATATCCAACTGGAAGATGTTACCATTGCCGTTTGAAGACTTGTTTGTTCCATTGGTGTGTTCACTGTGTGCATGAATGAGTTTCTCGTCAACACTGGACAGAATTCCTTTTTGTGTGCATCTTACTTATCCTCTCTGCCTTCTTTTCTTCCCTTCTTTCTTCCTTCTCCTCCTTTTGTGCCTGGCTACTCTCCCCATCCTCTCCTCTCTCCTCTCCTCACTTTCCTCTGTCTCTCACCACCACCTCGTCAACATCCTGTCCTCAATTATGCTCTTTCTCCTTTGGCCTTGTTTTGAATTTCACTACATTTTGCTTCCTTCTGCAAACCATTTTTTTTCTTTCCATCTTCATATCATCCTTCTCATTAATAATCCTTTTTCTCATGCCCTCCATTTTGTTTCGCTCCTTTCATCTGTCTCCTACTCTTGTTCTTGTCACCCACCTCCATTTTGTCCTCACTAATTCTGTGCCTTTTTTCACCCGCTGATGTCACGTCTCCGAATACTTATTGTAACCACTGTCACATTCACTGTCACCAAATGCTCCACCATTGTCTTCATCATACCCATAAACATCATTGTTGCAATCTTCATCCTTGCCATCTTCATCATCATCATCATCATCATCGTCATCATCATCACTCCCCCTCTCCTTCCTCCCTCTTACCCCTGCTTTGCTACTGCAGCATGCGAGCTAATGAACCAGGGCATCCTGGCGCTGGTGTCGTCCACTGGCTGTGCGTCAGCCAATGCCCTGCAGTCTCTGACCGACGCCATGCACATCCCACACCTGTTCATCCAGCGGAACGGAGACGGCACCCCGCGCACGGCCTGCCAGCTCAACCCCAGCCCCGACGGAGAGAGGTACACGCTGGCCGCCCGGCCGCCCGTGCGGCTCAACGACGTCATGCTCGCCCTCGTCTCCGAACTCCACTGGCACAAGTTCATCGTCTTCTACGACAGTGAATATGGTAAGCAGCGGTTGCAACTACTCAAATGCCACTTCAGAATTATATTCTGAATTCTTGTGTGTGTGTGTGTGTGTGTGTGTGTGTGTGTGTGTGTGTGTGTGTGTGTCTTTGAGTGGGTGTACTCTGTATGTATACAGTGTGTGTGAATCTTCTGTACATTGGAGTGAACTCTGTAATGCATGCATGAATTTTAATGTGTTTGCTGGATTTGTGAGTGGATTTGAATGTTTATTATTGGTGAGGAGTGTTGACATGCCATTTCACATACAGTGAAAGTATCACCTACATTGCGCCACTGTTTAGCATGCGGCCTCATGCTGTTTGCTACCATCCATATTTAGTGACCCAGCTGCCTCAGGAGACAAAGTAAACAATTCTACACAGCCTGGTGTTTTCACTTCATTGCCGTTAATTGGTGTAATTTGAAATGCCTCATTTTTTTTTTACTTCTAAATTAAACATCAAACAGAGGAATTACATGGCAGTTATTCATGGACTACTCAATGAAAGAAAGTCATCATTATGAATAAATTGTGGTTTTCACTGTTGTTGTTTTTTCCCCACAAACTCTGGGAGACACGGGGAAGACTATCCCACCACATCACACTGGGGAATTTGACATTTAGTGTGTGTGATGTAATAGTGAGCAACTGAGATGAAAACATCTGGGTGTTTCATAATTCAGCGTGTTTGAAAACATTTCAGCTCCATACTAACACTTTTAGTGGGATTTAGGTCATGTTTCACCATATTAGATTCATGTAATTGAACACAAGCCAAGAGAAAAAAAACCTGGCACCAGCCTGGACATTAACTTAAAATGGAGTGTCTGAAAGTCTTCCTTGGAGTTAATGTTCACTGGATTGTTATTACATGAGGGGTTTTGAGTGAAAGGCAAAAGGCCAACTATTATTATGCGATCACAAGAATGTCAGGGCCCCCAAGAGCAGGGTGAAATATGGGGCGTTGACACACACACACACGCTCGCACGCACGCATGCACACACACACACACACACACACACACACAAACAGTTGCAATTTGAATAACCACACCTACTGTAATTAGACCTTTCACCAGCATCGCAGTGAGAAAGGCAGCTCCCTCCCCTTTGGTGTCAGTGTCGGTAATCCCCAAATGGTCCCTCCAGCGCTGACCTTCGCCAGCCTACTTAGAGATGTGTCAGGCTGCCCAGAGAGTGAGCGAGAGAGAGAGAGAGAGAGAGAGAGAGAGAGAGAGAGAGTGAGAGAGCAAGAAAGGCATGAGCTTTGATGAATGCAGAGAGATACTGGAGAGGGAAATTTGAGGGGGAAGAAGAGACATGGGAGCAAGAGAGCAATGTTGGGAAAGGGGAAATAAAGGGTTGACTCAAGAGAACTAACGTGGAGATTGAGAGAGAGAGAGCATGAAGACATGAAAAGGGAGAAAAGTGAATACTGTGGCCGTGATCACTGTGTCACAGTGATCATACTGTGGCAGTGACATTCTTTGCAGAGAGAAAAAGTCAACAAGAGAACAATAGATACATTAATTTGAAATTAAATAAATAAAATGAATAAACGAAACACACTGTGCCTGTGAAATGTACAATACTTATTTTAGACGAGCACCTGACTGTTTGTCTTCATGGTGGAAAAATAGAGCTTAAATATGAATTATGGACATTCCTATTCTTCACTGGCATCTTTATTCCTTTTAACAATATATGAAGAGTTCAGATGCAAAACCCTCTAAATCCGTCTGACCACTTTTCTTTTAAATGAGCATTTAAATTCAGGCTCCTATAGGTTTTTGCCTATAAATCGATATTTCAGACCAGGAAGAGAGTGGTATTTAGTGGGTTTAGAAGTTAAATTATTTGATTAGCGTATACTATGTGTGGAGAGCATCCCCTCACCATCTTTATCTCATTTTTGACATAGGTGGCATTTAGAGGCTTTTGCATCTGAACCCTTCATATTGTTAACCATTCTTCATGTGTGTGTGAAACATCAATAATTTAATTATGTTTACAGTAGAGTTTCCTTTATAAAATGCAAAGCTACTGGATAGAGGGTTGTTTAGTCTGTATTAAGTGAGAAGTACTGTGAGTTGAATAATGGTCATATTTTAAACATCACCATTGATAAAGCTGAAAGTAGTGTAAATTGCATATTCTGGTGATTGCATCGTTGATCATTTTAATCCATGGTCAGCCTTGCCATCAAAGTAGAACTTTTGTTCCTCTTTAGACCTTTCTGTGTGATTTACTCTGAAGCACCCCTTATTAATTAAATGACACTGGGTGTGTGCATAATCTTTCCACACCTTCTATACCTTTCCATACATGGCAGGTATAGTATTATAGTATTATATGCAGTGTGCTATTATGCAGTGCATAGTTACCCAGAGGCTTTATTCATTACTGATCCTAGGTCAGTCAGCCAGCTATGAATGTTGCCCCTCACAGTGTATGTTTGTGCCATTTAGTTCCATATATCCCTTGCAAATTGGGATGACAACACTGATTTGTTGCATTACGCGAAGCAAGAGGTGTGTGAGATCTAACTCAATGTTTGGCGAGACAGGTGTGTGTTATCTTCTTCTTTGCCAGCCTCTCTCAATGTCTTAAGGTTAATCTCTTCTATTTCCTTCTTACGGTTGGTCTTGCTGCAGACACACTCAGAGAGCTTAAGAGCAGAGTGACAGGTTTGGGGGCAGCTATTAACTCTGACATCGCTGTCCATCCAAAGTGAAAAGCAGGTGTTATTAAGATGAATTCTCCCAGTCTCTACCTAGTGGTTAGTCTCTGTAAGGTGTGCTTGTCTTTTTTCATCTGTCACATTAAAAGCCGCATTAGACTTAGATTTTTCAAGGCTCTCAAGTAAGAATTCTATCCGCCCCCTTCACGCCCACATACCTTTTTCTAAAATTGATAGTTCTGATCTTTGATTATGATAAGCTAAGCCTCAATTAAACTCGTTATGTTATACTGGTAAAACACTCTTCAAACTACAGTAACACCTACAACTGGATTCCATTAGTTATTGCACCAAACTAAATTCAGCTGCCGTGTCTTTTGTTGCCTAGTGATACTTTTTGATGAAGAATACTTTGTCCTGGGTAAGGTTCCAATGATTTTAGAACACTTAAGGGGCTTGTTAGGCATGACACAAAGCAAAGCGACACATAGACAGACTGGAACTATATGTTTTTTCTATGTGTTTTATGAAAGCTTGCAGGTATAGGCCTATGTAGTTACCATAGTAAAAGATGAACAAGTCTTCATAATGATAATAACCATAAACAACCACAAACCTAAAGAAACCTCTGTAAAGAGAATTAATTACATAAATACATCAATGTTTTGAACAAAGGTGTCTTCAAATAACAAAAAACTTATTAATTAGATGCAAAGATGAGTCTTTAAACATTTCCTGAAAATCTTAAAACAAAACAAAACACAATCCCAGGCTTTTAGGATCGCTAAGGGGCATTATTAGGCATGATGTGAGGCAGAGTTTATTGCTTGGGGCTTATTGCTGATGTCCAGTATTCACAAAGCATTATAAGCACTTTCATAAGGGGTTATTAAATATTGTTAAAGTTACATAGTGATTGACATGGAAGTAGTTTATACATATGTCTGCGTTCATGAAGTATTATGTTGTTGTTATTGTATATGCCCCTACAGCTTGAAGTATCAGAATGCTAATTTTATCTCTTGATAGTGGCACTAATGACATTGCCTTATGTTAAAAGCACTGTTTATTCAGCAAATATTTGGAGCTATAAGTGGTTTGTAGTTCAATAGCATAGCACTTCTAACAATATTTCTACTAGGTATCCCACTATTGTCCCACTTTAGCAAGCAGCCTACCCCATACCTCCAGAGAGCCACTGGATAAAGCACCAGCCTCGATCTCTGTTCCTTTGCTTCACTTTCTAATTTTCTCATTTGTAGTACTCCTTTTGGTTAATAGCCAACCACTTGTGAATCACTGTTCTGGAGTTCAGGGACTGCAGCAAACATTGTGGGCTTTGATTAGTGGAGGGAATATAAGACAATAGACCAATAGTCATGCATGCCACCAGAACCTAAATGCAGAGAGAGAATAGAATAGCATTTTAAAGCCCTATACCTTCATTAAACAAAACTCTACACGATGCTACTGAATCTTACATGGAGGGATGGTTAGTTTGATCGTGAACAGATTTCTCTTTATTACACTTTATGTAGGAGGTGCTTTAGCTGCATGATATCATTACTGAATGTCTGTCATGGATTTAGCTACATCACTGATGAAATATATATATTTTTTCCATTAACTGTTACACCAATCTCTTCCAGACCATCATCAATGACAGACCACAGATGAAAAAAGTCAACACAGTAATTAATAGCATTTGCATCTATATGTAGGCTATATGATATTGCAATTAGCTCAGACGAAAGAGTGCCAGAAGATGTCAATGATTTGTTTTTTTCTTCTGTATAGCTTTAAGGTTTTAAAGAGACGTATGTGTCTGATATGAATTGGTGAAAATCAATTATGTTTTAACATGGTCTATGTAATTACGTACATGTCTGGGAGCAACAAGAAATGGCAACAAATCTTTATTAAAACAATGTGTAACCTTTAGAATAAATTTACTGTTTATAAAGTGCTGAGGAAGATCTTTTATTGTGACTGGTCCTCTTGCCTGTTAATTAAGAAAGCACAGGCAAAATAATGAGCACATTTACTCCTGTGTAACATCGGAAACTGAGTTTGCTGTTCATTAAATGAATATGCAAGCTAATTGGGACATTCCATGTTCTCTTAGTTTTCTGAGTGGCACTGAAATCCAACCCTGCCCCTCCCATTCCTACTTAGCAAGAACAGCTAAAGTTATTAAATCCACAATATGGAATCAGGCAGTTGTTTGAATTTCAAAGGATCTGATGAGGCGAGGCAAATTGAAAGGAATAAAGATATAGTTAATGCAAAATGGTTAAATTTAACAAGCTCGCTGAAGTCAATGACTGTTTCCTTTTTTAGCCGTATTAAATGGGTTGTGCTTAGCATTGCATTGACTGCCATGCAATCTCTGCTATCTGAGATAGTTTGACGGGCCTAGTTTGAGCTAAAAAATTTTTTTTCAGATCTTACAGGGGGAAAGCTTATCGGATCCTTTTCAGTGTATAGTATACAATTAACAGAGGAATTCTAGTTTAAAATGCCTAGCAGTAGTCAGTCAATTGGCAGTAATTGGTGAAATGTGGGGTACTAATGATCAAGTACACTTCATCCTCAGGGGCTTTGTTGCACACACCACTGTTTTCCCTGCAACTCTTGAACATGAGGATGGCTAAAGGAATGCCGTGATGTGTTTTATTTTCTCACACATACGGGGCTGTCAGGCATACACCACTCCCGGCACTGGTGTTTAGGTGTTTATAGTGAACAACGTTTAAAGATTTCTGTTCCGTTGACAGCACCCATTTCAACCCCATTAAAAGCTAAGGGAGAAAGAAAGAGAAGGGCAAGGCTAGAGGAAGGTGTGTGGTCATTAGCACTAAAGAACTCACCCAAAATAAATTGGGTGGCACTTTAGTTTAGGGAACACATCTTAATTAACTATTACTAATATATGTATTAGCAAGAAGTTGTTCTTGATCTATGGTTACTGATGTATAATTTGGATCAAAAAAGAGAATTTATAGACTCATTTATAAAGATTTGCAAAGAATAAATCGAAAGAATGGCTAACGTGTGCTCCCTAAACTAAAGTTTTACTGTAACCATGAAAATATCAAAAACCATCTACTCACCAAGCCACATACAAGTAGGCCTATTATATCTAAGACTACTAAAATGATATGATATATGATATGTTGTCTTTAAGTAAGGGCATGAGATAGAATGTGGTCAGGCGGTTAATTATTTTGTCTTTGACATTTGTCTTTGTCATTGACTAAAACATAGATGTTTCTTAATTAATGAATTGCACAGACATTCAATCCATTACAGCTACACGTCGGTTCCAATGCAATGGTTTATATGACTCATTGTGCCTCTTGTATTGATATAGTATAGAAATTAGCAAAATCAGACATATACAATTTAATGTATTAATGAGAACATTTCATTAAGATGGCACCATCCTATGGATTTGACTTACTAATGGAGTTATTGTTTTGTGCTTGTTGGAGGGACTTATATTAGGGATGGAATGGATTTGATAAGTGATTGCCTAACAGCCATTATTTGTTCTTGTCAGAAGGTGATAAATATTGATCAGCAGAGTTTGTAAAGATCATTCAAATGAGATAATGTGGTTTTATATCATTTGAACAAACAATGTTTGAACACCATTAATCCCACCTCAGCGCCTTTAAATGTCAGTTTATTTGGACTGCGTTCATTTTAAATGATGTTTACGCCAAGTCCAAAAAACAACTCAAGATAAAAGCCCATTTGTTTTTTGCATAGTGTACATAGTGCTGAATCATCTTTCCTCTGGCAGCAATTACACACTCTCATGGTGGATGTAGAGTCACCTAGTCAAAACATATCTGCCTCAAAGCATTTTATCACATGCAGCATTCACACACAGACACAGACACAAACACACACACACGTTCATGGGCACAGATATTCCCATTTTATCACAAGCAAGGTCTATGTGATTGACAGGGAATTTTATTTGGCAAAGTATCCAGGCCTGGATTCTGAGTTCGCCCAGCTCAGGCTTGCTGTGGGAGAGAGAAGACAGTGGGCAGGGCAGGGGACTGAGCAGAGGGGTGCGGGGCAGTTGGCTGGCAGGACGGTCAGAGGCTAACACAACGGAGGAGCAGTGCATCTTTTTGTTTTTTGTTTTTAAGTTAACACACTACCTTGAACTTGGGGATGTTACCTGATACGCCCTGTAGTTTTGGTGTCCGAGTCGACATGATGGACATGCCATTGCCATCTCCTCTGTTGTTTCACCATCAAATAGTTAAGGGCCAATCTCCAAGGCCAAGGTAAGCCTAATAAAGGCCAATTCACACAAAGAACGATAATGATTACTATAAACAAACATCGTTCTCGTTATTATGAATGACGACGTTCACACATAAACTATAACGATAACAACATGAAGAACGATATCGTTGGGGATCACTTTCAGAGCGATTTTTAGAACGATAAAAAGCTAATAGCCAATCAGAACCCATCAAATTTTAACCGTCACATTAGGGTTGGGCGATATGGACAAAAAATAATATCTCAATATTTTTTGTGATTTTGACGATAACGATAATTAGTCGATATCCTTTAAAAGAAATTAGTAAAAGTCTGAGTTACTTTACAGCTCATTATTTATGAATAGCATCAATATAAGAATAACCAATAACCTAACCTGTGACTTTTTAACCAAATCAACCAATGCATTGTCACTCTACATTTCCAGTTCTGCCCCCACTTGTGTGTGTGGCAATGACATGGTCTAGCCAGCTACATTAGAGAAGATGAATAGGCCTAACAGTTTCCCAACAGAATGTCTGAAGCTGAAGTTCCCTTCAAAAACCTTTACTTAGGATTCACTGTTAAACTAAGCAGACCAACAGAGTACATCTCAGTCATTTCCTTCGATGTTTTGTTTAAGAGAAATCATGTAGGCTAACATTCCAAGTTACAGAATAGAAACTAATGCGTTATCTTACGGCAAATGTATATGAGAAATCCTATAGAGATGCTAATGGTTAGCATAATCGATATTAGAGCGAACTTCAGTCCATTTACAAAAGGGTTTGGCCTACATGAGTTCTTTGTTTACAACTGACTATTAAAATACTCAAAGGCTAATGTTTTCTCTCCATATAATACCATGTAGGAAAAAACGTGACTCATCAATGCTATAGGCCTTTATCACGGCAGCCCACGGGCAGCTGAAGCAGGGCTGTTCAATTTCCTGTTGGCAGGCAAACCACAGGTGTTCCTAAAAACATTAACGAGGCCTCTGGTTGAAGTAACTGTGGCCGAATCTGACACTTAATTAGAAACACCTGTGCTCACACAGTAACAGGGCTGTTCACTTCCTACTTCGGCTGCCGTGATAAAGGCCAATTGAACAGACGTAGGCTAGCGCACAAAATCCCAAGTAGCCTACCTCTCCCTGCACAAAATAAACATTAGGCGTGAGTCAGAGCCATAGAAAAAGATGTTTTTCTACCGCTCTGGCGTGAGTGTGACAACGTGGACTGACTAGTGATCATGTGACACTTGCTCTGCTGCAGCCAGGGGCTTCTCTCGCATAGGCTACACCTCCTGGATTTAGTGATGATTTTGAGTGTTTTTTCCCAATAAGTAATTTAAATACTCGATAATGTCAATTTGCACATCGTTAAAACAACAATCACGATATTATCGCAGACAATATCGCCCACCCCTACGTCACATTCATTAACACAAGGAGAGACTTATAGTTGTTCAGTGTGAACGCTTTAATCGTTATGGTTATCGTTCTTGGTGTGAATTGACCTCTCCAGAATAAGTCCCGCCTCCGTAACTTCCGTATCCATCCAACTTCCGGGCGTCGATTGTCTATGGGAAATAACATACATAGACTGTGTCTCAAATCGCGTACTTCTGCACTTACAATACCTAATTTGAGTGCATGAGGGTGTTCACACTGAAAATTCCAACGACCGCGAAGGCTGCAAGTTCCCGGATGGTGCACTCATAACGGTCAAAAAGCTGAGTGTGCAACGCTGGACACTTTTCGCCCTTAACGGACGCCATCTTGGCCAAATAGTGGAAGGGGAAGGAGCGTTTTCAAACTTTTGGTAATCGGTTTGAAAAGCTGAAGCAGCAGCAGTGGAAAACAGACTTTCTGGAGGTACAAGCAAAGTTATAACATAAGCGGTTCATGTTTTGACACAGTATGACCATGTCACTGTCGAATTGAGGGCGCCAATAAAGTTATATTAAAATGTTTGCGATCATCATTTCCGTGAAGTGCACGGAGTTAGTGTTTGATATGAGACAATACTATTTTGTTATTTAAGCACACAGTGCACATAGTGTACTACACGAAAGTGTACTCACGTAAGTACACCAATTGAGACAGACTCATACAGTCGGCATCTAGTCATAATCGTCGTTACTGCCCCGAGTTGCCGTGGTTACTGTGGCTGAAACGCCCCCAAGGGGGAAAACATTAGTTTCAATTGCATGTAATCTAATAGAGGTGCACCGGCGTGAGTACAGAAAACACCTATAAAAATATTAAATCTTTTAGCAAACATCAATAAACGGCACAAACACGTTTGAACTGAGAGTTATCTGTGTGTCAACGAGGTTAAGGGTAACATTAAGTTCCCTCATTTTGCTAATTCAGTTAAGGCGGCCAGAACTGTCTCGAAAAGTGTACTCATTGTAGAACTGCTTTCAATGGCCGGACTGTTTAGCTCGGTTTAGCAAGCTAAGCCTTTTGCCGTAACACCACATACTCATAAGTTGCATCTTAATTTATTCTCACATGAATGCACATTCCCTACAATGTCTGTGGGAATAGTTTTAACAAGTAATGTGTGCCAGTTTGGTTATGTTACACTGATGATATAAAGTTGAGGTGTCTATTAGTTTTGCTATAGTGCGAATAGCCTTAATAACAACTGGGCTATTCACACCCTGTTACATAACAACAAAACATGTGCTTAACAGCGTGCCCAAAAAGCATATGGCCGACATTGGATTTTTTTATTTAAAGTGAAAAAATTCTGAGCGGTTTCAGCTCTAATATCTGTTCAAATTAAATATGAGATGGAAAAGTTGTGTTTTATTTTCATAATCTTTGTTCGAGTGAACACATACAAACGTCAGTTTGTTAGCTAACAGAAATTCGTTGAATATGGCGTTCAGGCCTATAAACTATAAGTTTACCTGCAAACCACACCTCTTTGAGGAAGCAGATAGTGCAGTGGTCATAGGTAAGGGTTGGCATGCGGGAGACCCGGGTTTGAATCCCATGTGATGTGTTTTGGCAGAGTGAGTGTGCATGTGTACCAACGTCTCTAGAGAAAAGGCGCATGAATTTGAACAATAAATCGGTTCTCAAGCGGAAGTTTTGATTGCAACAATTAGCTAGTTCTTGCACCAGGGTGTAAATAGCATGCAGTACTATAAACACCAGGCTACGAATAGCATCCACTTCTAACTGTACATTGATGCAAACAGCATACCTTATTCAGAGTGTCTATTACACAGCTGAGCTATTCACACTCTGTTATGTAACAACAAAAAAAAAAACATGTTGCTTGTTTTAAAAAAAAAAAAAAAAAGTGATTAATATGCCAGATTAAATGCACAGGGGTGCAAATATCATACACTGATATTTGTACCAGACGGGGTACTAATAGGACACATTGCTATGTGCACCGGGGTACGAATAGCATACATTAATATTTGTACCAGACGAGGTACTAATAGAACACATTGCTGTGTGCACCGGGGTACGAATAGCATACATTGATATTTGAACCAGACGGGGTACTAATAGGACACATTGCTGTGTGCACCGGGGTACGAATAGAATTCACTTCTTATTGCACCAGGGTACGAATAGCATACACTGCTAATTGTACCAGGGGTGCAAATAGCCTTACCCTATAAAGTTAGCCAGTTAGCAACCTAATGATGCTACCATCGAATATAGCTTCCAGAGAAATTTGTCGTCAACATTGGGCAATTGAGGGTGAATTAGGTTGTTAGCATACACTAGGCAGTTAAGTAAACACAATTCCTTTAAATTATTGTGTTCAGAAACGAGCAGAACTCCACCTGAATGTAAAACGAATGTATAAAGTCTAAATGCTAGTGAGTTCGCCCATTGACTTCCAATGTGTGATGTTAGCATGCTTTCCCCCTCATGGGGGGCGGTAACCTTTCCGAACGTCTTAACCGACTGTATGTATGGCGTTTCGAAATATCATACCGGTAAAACATCTGTAGGTAGTGAAGTAGAAAAAGCTGGTGGGCAGATTGACCTACACACTTCTGCCATCTAGTTTCCACTGGATTTTTCGATTGTCGGTGCCGTTTAAGTAGTATACTATAGACTATAGCCTACTACTTAAACGGCACCGAAAATCAAAAAATCCAAATTGAATTGAATATACAGAAGAAGAAAAAAATCATTGAATTGTAAAAGTTAACATGATAATGTTGACAGGCCTGCAGTAGACATGTATAACAATATTTGATTTGGAGCTAGTATGGATATTTTAATGCATCATTTAGGTTTTTACTGCTAAGATTTCTCACAATGCAAATGGACAGTGAAGTGCAGTATTTAACACAATAATATATTATAAAGTTAAAGAAAAGACAAGGAACATTCACATGAGCCAAATGAATTGGTCTATGAAGCAATTGTGCACTGTTTCCAACACAGAGCTTACTGTATTAAGAACAGGTTTTTTAACATGCCAGACGGACCTCAGCCTGTTCATTTTATTTGCCAACTAAAAATAACTATTTTAGTCAATTACTTCAGCCAGCAGAAATATGAAAACATGTTTATAAGTGTGTGAGAGGCCACTGTGGTCATTCTTAGCAGTCATTACATTTAACATTTAACAAATCTGCAAATTAAATAACACAGTGTGTGTGCGTTAGTTGTGTGTTTGTGTGTGTGTGTGTGTGTGTGTGTGTGTATGTAGTGTGTGTGTGTGGGGGGGGACACCAGACCTCACACTCAGAATGAGCACTTGTGTTGATTTGCATTGAGATGTGGATCTATTTGCCAAAACTCCAGCATATTTGCGGAATTTGCTTTGAATTAGTGCCGTTCTTCTTCTGTCTTTGAGCTACTTTTTCGTGGTGATCCATGTGATTTCACCAGGAGTCCTCAGCCCTCCCAGCAGGCCTAGTTAGCCCTGAAGCCTGGCACAAGTCATCTCAGGCCCATAATTATGGGGCTAGTGTTATAATTTTCTGCATATGAACAGGAAAATGATGACCTGCTCTTAATTGGTCTCCAAGCATTTGAGAGAGATACAGACAGGGGCGGCAAGTGTTGGGAGTTGGGAGGGTGAGGGGTTGGCGGAGATAGAAGAGAAAAGACACAGAAATAGAGAAAGTCAATCAAGAAAAGAGCTAAATGTCTCGCGAACGATGTTGGTGTCAAAAATTGCTAAACGGATCACAAAGCGATGCATGTGCAAGAACCTGGAAGCCTGCCAAATGGGAACTAATCAGCAGTCAGTCACATGCCCCCCAGGTCATTGAACATGAGATAATTATTCCATCACTAACGAACACAGCCCTCTAGCGACCCACAGCCCCCTGTCTTCCCACTGCAAAAAAAAAAAATTGCATTGACTAAAACATACAGTAGCTCTGACTGAAAAGCATTCCGATTGCTCAGACAATTGTGAAAATGTTATGTTGTTGAATGATTTAGAAGGGCCACCTGTATTTAATTAAATCTGTCGGTGGACAATGTGACCTGACCTAAAAGGTCCAGGTCCCTCGAAGTATGCTGCATCGCACTGAGAGTGACAAACATGAACATTCTGTTTGTGATTTTGCCATCATCAATCATGCCCATAAGCAGCTGCTAAATGACATTATTCAGGACAGGCCGCTCAGAGAGATGCAGAGGGAGAATGGAGAATGGAAGACCCCAAGGAGCTGAGGTGTCTGTTCACTGAATTTTAATTAGATGCACCTACTAAACACAGGAAATGTGCTTAACCTGTATGTTAAATTTAAGCCACACCACATGTAAATTCAGTTTTTTTCCCCTTAGCTTATCCTACTTGAAAGAATTTAATTAATTCCCTCCCAATGCTTTTCTCTTCTCCACACCACACTCTCCTGAGACATTTGATTATATTTACGTTTTTGGAAGACAGATAATTAATACTAAAATACAATCAAATTATGCCAGAAAAGTAATTTCTGTGTCATCGTGTGTGACATTCATCCTGCATTTATTTCTCTGTGACCCTGAGAGAGTTCTAACTCTCTCCCCTATCTGAGGGGAGGCACTGTGATAATTGAATGAAGGCACAGCAGCGACTGTGACAGCAGACACATGGGTGAGATCCTCCAGGGAGTGCTGCTCCACAAAAAGTGTGCTCATGGAAGAAGAAAGCTTCCCAGGATAGCATACATTTAATCCCATTTATAGCACTCACCACCTGGTGGATTCACTAAATCTCTAAGTGTAAGTATGAGCACGCTGGCCAAAACAGAACTATTGCTAATCATTGAAAAAGGCTACTGTTCCCTGTACACTGTTGTATTTGCTGGTGTAAATCCATCAAGGTCTGACAATGTTTCTGACTTATATAGAACAGTATACCTATTAGTTTAAAGGCATGAAAGGAAAGTTATGGTTAAATGTACAGCCAAACATTGAAGATGTTTCTCAGTGCTGCTGTCAAGCTCCCAAAAGCATTCTGGAGCACTCCATTGGAATGAGATTTTGCAGGTGAAGACTTCATGGTCAAAGATGGCTGTGCAATGATTTTGTAGCCTTGATTCAGTTACTGCAGGAGATTTCCTTGAGACCACTGTCAAATCCATGCCATCATTTTTATATTTTTGTAGCTTTAGGCTACTTTAGGAGACTTAACTCATGTGTAGCCTACTAAAGATTAGTCATTCACTGACATATAGGACGGAATTTAAAATGGGCTTTTTTAATCATGCCTCTATTAATTCATTATCCAATCTTAGCATGTTGATAAGGCAGGTTGAGAGGTTTGGTTTAGACAAATGATATTTCAGTTTGAGCCACCTTCACATAGTTATGTTGCTATGGTGACTGAGGCATGACTGAACCAGGGCAGAGCAGTTCTCCCCTTATTAGACATTCTCTGACCAGGGCCGGTTCTCCCTATATAGGCTAGCCTACTTCACGAGAATAAACAGCGGGAACAACAGTCGGGTAAACTTGCGTAGGCTACATTTCGAGGTTTGATACAGTAGCCTATCTCTCCAGCGCATGTTGCTTTCCTAGCGTAGGCCTACCTAACAGGCAGTCCCGGCGTCATGGGGGGGCTTTGGGGGGCCAGGCCCGTCCTGGAAGTCATCTGTGCCCCTAAGTTTGTCAATATAGCAGCAAATAAAACTTCTGTATTATTCCGTAGCTAATTGTAGTAACCGAGTCCAATGTTTGATACTGGCTTTATTTTGTCCATGACCATGTAACAAGGAACAGTATCATCTTGCAGCTTCTAGCTACTTGTTAGTCACTGCATTCTAGAGCACAGCCGTAAGGTTAACCCACCCAATAACTAGCGCCATCTAGTGGACAACAAAACATTTAAAAGAAAACCCACTTTACTACACTAATCAATCAGGAACATTAGGTAAGCCCAGCTATCATATGGGCACTTCAGGATGTGATCTAATATCTAATATGGGCACTTCAGGATGTGATCTAATATCTAATGGTAGAGTGGGGGAAAACGCCCCTTGGAGTAAAACGCCCCCCCTCTTATATTTCACAAACTAATCACTAGATGAAGTAAAATGTTGTTGTTTTTATTTCTATGCACTATGTTGACAATGGTGATGTACAAGTACCCACCATAAAATGGATGCATGCTCTGTACTTCAAGAAACAAAAGAAAAATGGATTTTTAGGCAAGTGTTCTAATTTTCATCAGTCACTAAAACAGAGTTGGCTATTGTCAATATATTGATCAAATATAGTAGCTTGAATTTATTGATTATATTTTATTGCTCCACAATATATTGTGTTTACTTTAGTTGTTTACTTTTGGTTTTGCTATTAATGTATGAGGGGCATTGCTTTGACAGGGTGGGGGCATTTTACCCCACCCTTGGGGGGCGTTTTACCCCACCGCTGGGGCAAAACGCCCCTTTTGCTCAATTTTTGTTGTTGTTGAAATACTAATTAACTGTTAACTCTGGAAAATTTTCATATTTGGTTTATAATTCATGACATTGTCCCTCAAAACTAAGATAGCAATTCTACACATATTTAGCTTTTTGTTTCACAGAAATATCACATATTCCTTAAGGGGGGCGTTTTCCCCCACTCTACCCTAAGTGGAGGTTTTAGTGGCGCAGTCTACTTCACTTCTGCTCTAACCCCTGTCATCCGATGACAAATATGGCTTATCGGCTCGCAGGTAGGCTATGTCTCATATCATAGTTAGTAGAAGTAGGCCTAGTAGTTCCTGGGTTTGTTTGATAGCGTTAACCTTTAGCCTACTGTTTTTTCTTCTGGCCTAGTCGAAGAACATAGGGAGCTTGTTACCGCTTCAGGGCCGAAGTTATCCGTAATTTCGGGGCTAACTTCCTAACTTTATCTTGAAAGTGGTTAGCAAATGAACGAGGATTTTGGTTTTATCTGCGGATTTATTTTTGCATTATTTTGAATATGACTCGCTCAGTCTCAACAGCACGTCTACTTTTTCCACACGCGTCTCAGTTCTCTAACACATAGGCCTATCCCCTCTCGCTTTCTCTCTCTCTCCCTCCCTGCACACGGGGCTCTCTTAAAGTAGGCCTAGCTGCACCACTTTACAACAATTGCATCTACATTTTCATATTAGAATGTTTTGTCAAGTGTCAGCTTAAACTACCGTGATCAATTTAAGTTACCGTGCCCCCCCTGGAAAGGTGTAATGCCCGTCCGTCAATTTGTGTCTGCCGCCGGGTCTGAACAGGGCAGTGAATCCCCTGACCTGTCTGCGGTTTCTTGCCAGTCTTCACCAGTCACAGTAGCCTAGGCCTACATGGCAAGTTGTGAAATATGTAGCCTAGGCCTAAGGGATAATGGACGACACGGTGGTCTGTTCACAGAAATTAATGCACGGTCGAAGTTGTAAAACGGCCCCGACGCGAAGCGAACAGACCACCGTGGAGTCCATTATCCCGCTTATTCCCACTGTTGCCACTTGCGTTGTGTTCAATTTCCTGTTACAATTTAAACGTTTTAATCGCTAAAACTGTCTTGTTTGTAGAACTAATTTCTTCCAACACATAATCAACTAATTTCTCAACTTGCAGGACAAACTGCCGTTACTAGTTCTAAATAGACCTCTCCAGAATAAGTCCCGCCTCCGTAGACTATAGACTATACTACTTAAACGGCACCGAAAATCAAAAAATCCAGTGGAAACTAGATGGCAGAAGTGTGTGGGCCAATCTGCCCAGCAGCTTTTTCTACTTTGTCACCTATAGAGTTTGACAGGTACGATCTTTCAAAACGCCATGTTATTTCCCATAGACAATCGACGCCAGGAAGTTGGATGGATACGGAAGTTAGGAGGCGGGACTTATTCTGGAGAGGTCTATGGATGGTTGCTACGGCCAAAGGCCAGTCGTTAGTTCTATCTCTCCTGTTGTCAAGCGGGTGTATCCCAAGATTCTGATGAACTTTAGCTTTGAAACATCGCGATTTTACTTAGCCTGCTGTCATCCATCTAGCTAAAAGCCACCTCAGTCATATGCTACAATGTTACTATGTTCTGAACGTCTGCATTTTACAGCTCGGATGCAACGTGATCATTTCAACTTCACAACGAGTTCGGCGAATTAATATACAAGTGTGATACGGCCAAAAAAATGGATCTAGGCCTACTTCATAGGTGTGCAAATAACATAGGCCTACGGTTAATGGTCGTTCTACATTACGTAGGACAATGGGAAATTCAACCAAGCAGTGGAATAAAATCGCATAGGCCTATTCCGTTTTTTAAATGCAGGTGGGTAGGCCTACATGTAGGCCAACGGCATCTCTAAATGCGTTCATAACTAGATGTACCGCATAGCGGTACAAAATATGACCGCCGCTCAGTCCTGTACATCCGTTCCGCGAAAATAAATCACACTTCAATTTGTCTCCATATTTTACTCCATCCCCCACTCTTGAAACTTTTGTGTATGCTTGTTTGGCATGCCTGAGTGTGTGTGTGCGGCTGCACAGAAAGTACCCTACTGGTGCTGAAAAGGTGAATAGATTGTAGAATAGCCAAAGAAGATGTAGAATTGTTATAAAACCTTTAAAATCTCTAAACAATCACAAGTAGGGCAGTTCATCACAGTTCATCCATTGCAACTGGATTGATGAAAGGTCACTTACACCTGTAGGCTACATTGTATTTGGGAAAAGCAAAAGGTATCAGCATAATGTTATTTATTTATTTTTTTTTATGTATTTATAAACAAAAACATCTCTGTCAGTTCCATGCCGTTTTCAACAGCTATCAAAAACAAAGGTCATTTTTGGATGGATGGATTTTTTGTGAATGTTTCTTCTTCTACATAAGATTTTAGTCATCTTTAGTTCATGTAATACTTTATTGTCAATGCACAAATTAAGTAACAGTAGTCTGAAACGTTATTGTTAATGCACAAATTAAGTAACAGTAGCCTAGTCTGAAACGAAATGCTGTTTTACATCTAACCAGTGGTGCAAATAACTGACATGTCCAAATGGGCCTTGATGAAATGCGTCCGCTAGACTGTTCATACACATTTTAACGGGCCAAAGTTGAAGAGCTTTTGTCCGTTATTGTTAGTGCAAATATAGGCTGATTCATGTTCCCTTGCATTGTTTAACTGAGGTCCATGGCTAGTCTGGCTTTCATCAGACCAAGCTCAATCTTTTAAGAAATCAAAAAATAAATAGCGGGCAGATCAGGCTGGGTTCACCCAGCCTAGTCCATAGGCACCCGATATTGTTTAATTTTCCGATTGAGATATACTTACAGCTCTGGCTATTCTAAATGCAAAAATGCATCAGGGGAGTTATGACAAAGCGGTAACTAACAAACTAGATCCTAATAGAAAGTTGTTAGCTTCCTAAGCTACAGGTAGGATTATAAGGTAGGCCTATTGACAACATAAATTGTCAATAGGCTATGCTGGCGACACAAATAAAATCTCCTTTGGAAACCAATGGCTTACGCCTTACAGTATCAAGCGGACTTAAACTGTCATATCGTGGCGAAAAGTTGTAATAACATTCACGCAGCTCCATGAGTCAAGGAAAGCGCGAATGAAGTAGCCACTTCTAAATGGGACCCACTACACAGTAGCTTAAGGTGTTTTGCTAAAGCAGCCATAATGAAATGAAGGTGTCATTGTTTGGATACTTCACACACGTGCTTTTAATTTCACAGACTACAACTACCAAGCTGTAATCAAAGCACATCGATTCCCCTCTCACACCCTGCACGCACTTAAAACAAAATAAACAGGCGTCTCAGTCTCACGCATGTATAGGCAAAACTGTATCAGACCCGGTTAGCGTTGGTAAATCTTCCATTGCACAGAATGATTTTTGTAGCACGCAATAAATGACAGTCGAAAGATACAAACAGTGCTGCTATACATTTGCTTGGTATAACCGCATTTATAGTTTTCTACAAATGCAATAAATCAAATGCCTCCATCACTCAACCAACGCTAACGGTAACATTACCTAGGTCCTTATTGATATTACAAGATTAACGTACCTGCAGTAAAACCAAGCATGTCCGATAAACATCCTCAGATTTATTTAAACTTCAAGAAGAAATGGGAATTACACTTCATGTGAACATCGTCCTATCCTTATTAGATGTTAAACTCGCGGTAAAATTACAGTCCTTGTATGAAGCGTCCATTGTTTTTTCCAACCCACTTTTAACTTCCAACAAAATTACGTCTCACTGCAACGATGCGCCATTGTAATAATGCGTCCAAGCGGATGGTGAGACTCCGGCAATGAAATTCAAGTTGATGTAATCTCCTTTTTTTTTTAGTATTAATATTAAGCTACCGGCAGGTTTATGCAACAGACAAAACAGGAAACAAAAAACACTGATACAAAAGGAAAACAAACACCGGGACAATGCCCACTAGGGTCTATGCCTACCTCAGAGGGCCTTTCAACAGGACCTCTCACTCCTGAGAAGGAATCCTTTTTTCTGACTGGCGCTCTGCAGACACCATTTAAAACACTGGACTAAACCATGCATAGCAACAAATCAATTAATTCAAATTCACCACCCTTTGGTTAACACATGACATAGGCAATACACATTACTAACAATCGTTCATGATATTTCCATACAATGTCATAATAAACCTCACTAAGCACCAAATAATATTACCACTCTAAACCCACCTCGCCAATAAGCTCCCCGTCTGGTAGCGAAGATCGAAAAAGTGTCCCTTGCCCAATACTCCAGTTTGCGGAAAAGCAACTGAAGCACCGAGAACAGGCAAGTACATACACACAATCATACATACACTCGGACAAAGCACTTCCATCTCCCAGCTAGTAAGCATTGGTGTTATAATGCAGCTTTTAGAGAACGCTTACATTACTGATAAATAGATACGCTTCAACCTCTATACGCATATCGCTGCTTTGATTCCCTGTATGTTTCCCTTAAACCAATTTCTAGTTTAACTTAACCCCGTCCCTGACACGCCTCAGGTCTGTGGCATTCACAACATGTTATCAAACAAATCAACATCGCAACATGATTTAATAAGCTGTCTTTGTGCAAATGTTTGTAAAGTCATTGTTCCCGTTAAACGGGAAAGCCGCTTTTGCCAGTGACAGGCGCGACGCTCTGTCACAGCCATCTAGTGGACAAGCGACTACTTCTACAGCAATACTGAAAATGCAGCCATGATGATGATGATGAATATTTATTTTGGCTTTCTTTTAATCCTACTGATTTTCATTTTTTACCAGGGGGGGGGCAAATCACAAATGAGTGATTATGAGCCAGGTTGATGTGGGCCCTTGAGACCAACATACCATAAAAGATTCACAGAGAACTGTGTCTGCCCTACCCTCCTTTCGGGGGGTCCAGTCCAGCGGGGGGGCTGCAGATGAAAACGAAAATGACGGTTCCATGCTATCCATGTGGGGGTACATGCTCACCAAGTTTTGTGTACCCCGGTCTTTCAGTGTCCCGGGAATCCTTGTTGGTGTACGTCACTAAATGTACACATAAATTATTTTATTGTAAGGCCCCCATGAACGAAAGTACACAAAACTTGGCATGCATTCAGAGGGTGTCATAATGATCCTACACTTTTAATTTCGTGCAGTTTTGACCTTGTCAGCCAGAGATATTGAGATGAAAACACCTAATTTTTTGCTTTTTAATTTTTTAACTAGGTGGCGCTATACATGAAATAAGTGGTAATGGGATGGGTTGACATGCCCCCTTAAGACCAACATACAAAAAGGTGGACCTCCCTAGGCCCTACGGTTCTCGAGATATTCACAGAAAACTGTCTCCGGCCACCTACAGGCCAGTTGGTGTATAGTAACATAAATGAATTTATTGTGTGGCCCCCCATGAACGGAATTCCACAAAACTTGGCGTGCATACAGAGGGTGTCATAATGATCCTACACTTCCAATTTCGTGCAGTTTTGACTATGTTAGGTCACAGATACCTTCAATTACACCACCTCATTTTTACTTTTTTGTGTTTAACTAGGTGGCGCTATACATGAAATGAGTGGTTATGGAATGGGTTGACATGGCCCCTTGAGATCAACATACAAAAAAAAAATGGTCCTCCTAAACCCTACGGTTTTCGAGATATTCACAGAAAACTGTGTCTGCCCCACCCTCCTTTCGGGGTCCAATTCAGCGGGGGGCTACAGATCAAAACGAAAACGATGGTTCCATGCTATCCATGTGGGGTTACATGTCCACCAAGTTTCGTGTACCCCGGTCTTTCAGTGTCCCGGGAATCATTGACGGAAATTTGGGCATGCGGAAAAAAAAAAAAAAAATCTGACTAAACCTATATGACCACCGGCTTAAGCTCTTGCGCCGGGCGTCATAATTACGCGGCCTCGGGATGAAACTAGCAGTTTTTCAGCAGAAGTACCCCAGCTAACAATTTATGAACTAATTCATTTAGAACGTTCTGGGAACAATAGTTTTTGGTTTCGGCAACGTTAGTTTTTGGTTCCCAAACGTTCCCCGAAGGTTCGTTTTTGAGTAGGCCTAGCCTAAGTTTTGGTTCCCATGGAATGTTTGCTGAATGTTAGTTTGCGGAACGTTAGTTCTTGGTTATATAAGTTCTTGGTAAGTTCTTTAAAATAATACATCTTTAAAAGAAGTAGGCTAAATGGTTTTTCAATGTTTCAGTCAAGCTTTAGTTGGTTTAGATACAACCTACAACTGAACGCATGCAAAATGGAAAGTAGCCTAATTTATTAACTTTGCTGTGCTGCATACTGGACAATAGACGCACAACGTAAATTAGGCCTATATGAAGTATTAAAATGATTGTTTAAAATAGTCTATATTTGAACATTTTTTGAAGGGAATCAGGGGGAGCCAGTTCAGTAGGCCTAGCCTACTGTATGCTTTTGGCTAGTAGCCTACTACAGACAGGTAAAGAACAATCAGCCTCAGCCAGTAGGCTATAAGCACAACCACACCCTTACAAAAAAATAACTGCATTACTTCATGGCCACGGCATAATTTGCATGCTAAACAAGGATCAGAAGTATTCTAATAGGCTACAGGCCAAATAATCATGTCAAAATTACATAGAAAAGGATACAAGAATTGGCAGATTTACTTTAGAATTTTTTTCAAACAAACACTCCCTCCCATACACAGCAATGATACCCAACAGAGGAGTATCACATGTTAAGACAACATACATAAGCTGTAGCTCAATGCGTTTGTGTCCTCATAGCATGTGTAGACTAATCAATTCAGCTCTCCGCTGTTTAAGTGTGCATTATTTTATTCATGGCCATCATCCTTCTGCAGTAACTTTGTTTGCAAAGTAGTTACTGGTGGTAGGGTTTTAATATGTTCCTCGCTATGAAAATGTTTAGATCTTTTGCACATAGTCCTGCAATTAACTCGAACATCAAGCACAAGTCGTGGCACAATCTCTTTGGAACATGCAGAGTGAGCATCAGGTCAACAAATCTAATGGTAGCTTGAGACTGAAATTGGACTGGTATCAGAACAAAAACTACATTTTATGTGTATTTAAATGGCCTACCTATTTTTCCTGTGTTCTCTGGACATGTTCTAATTAAGAAAGTGAGAAATAAACAATATGGTTCTTATAGTATTGCTGTAACAAAACATGTAAGGTGCTTGAGACTTTTGCACAGTACTGTACATATGATCCATTTTGTTTTGTTTTTTAACATTTTAGTTAAATCCCACAAAATCCCAACAGCCTTGGAAATTCAGCCAGATGTTAGTCCATCTGCATGAAAGTCAATGAAAACCATAAACCTAAGAATAGTATCAGAAAACTAAAAACTGACAGCTAGCATGACACAATATCCCACTGGTTTTGCCTTGGAGGGTCACATATGTGATTGGACACTGATGGGGACAGATTTACGTACATTTGTGAACGCAGTGTTATCAGCGCCATGACCGAACCGCAGAAAGCACATGCTGTGCCTCTTCATTTTACATGCTATTTATCATACCTGTAGCTCATTGTGTAATCAGCGCCTTTCTCTGCCCCCTACCATAATTTGCACTGCTCACAACTGAACGGCATGATTCCATCACAAGTGCAGTTGAACAGAGTCAACTGATGATGACAACATTAATAAGGAATGAAACGTTTAGCGGTCATGAAATAATACAATAGACCTCTGAAGTACAAAAAGGAACCAAAGCTGCCATCTTTGCCCATATAAGGAGATCCAGGTGTTAACTAAGCAATATGACATTAGTGGGAGTAGGGTTGGTAAAGGTTATCCCCACAGCTAATTTGGCCGTAGGTGGGCTACAAGGCCATAGGCTGAGTGCCAAAGGTATGTTAAATACTACCAGTGTTGTATAAAGTACTAGAAAGCAATACTTGAGTAAAAGTACAAGTATCGTACTAGAAAAAGACTTTGGTAGAAGTGAAAGTTACCTTTTAGAATATTACTTAAGTAAAAGTCTTAAACTATCTGATATATACTGTACTTAAGTATCAAAACTATTTTTCTGATATTTAATGTACTTAAGTATTTGAAGTAAAAGTAAAAAGTAAAAATCAAGCGTTTTTATTTTGAACTTTATTTTGGCTTTCTTATAGTAAAGCATAAAACATATTCAGGGTTCCCATATCTTCTTAATCTCATCAAATCAAAATCACATTCTTTTCTAGGACTTTTCAGGCACAATTCTCTTAAGTTCAAAGAACAAACAGCATATTTTAGAGCTGACATCAAGGAAAAAAACAGAAACAGAAATTTCACTTTTGTATGAACTTAAGGTAAAAATAAAAAATAAATAACTTATTTCTTTCAACAAAAAAAATGACCTGCTGGTAGGGAGAACATTTTGGTCATTTGGTATGAGCATTTCTAAGGCTTACTCACCAGGTCACCACTCTCTCACACACACACACACAGGCCACCTATGTCCAGCAGCTACTAATATGCCAGTCATTAGTTGAAACTGAAAAGGTGTCTGTTCATCTTCAAAAGAAGCTTTCAAAGTTGCCAGAATTCAGTGCCCGGAAGTTTCAGGTCCAAGACCGGCCCACGTTTTCCATAGTGGTGGAAATTGGATTAATGAAGCAACATTTCAGCTCTTACTATCCTGTAGTTTTTATTAGTACCATGGTTCAACAAATGTGTAAAGGTTATATAATAATTCACTTCAACTGAGAAGTTAACAAAAAATATTCCACTATTCCACAAGTTAACAAAAACAGAAAGAAAGAAAGAAAGAAAGCCTTTGAAATGTAGCCTATCCCACACTTCCACAAAGAGGCATATTGAACTAATGTTTAGGCTACATGTTTTTTGCATGGGTAGGCTATATTGTTGTTTGGTGATTTAGCCTACTCCTTTACTACACCCTCTGCTGAGCAAAAAAGGCATATAGGTTTATCATGTAGGGTAATTGCTCTTTCTTACATTAAATAACTTTAATTTATCCTCTCTACTTGAGTCATGGCCTCATCACTAATTTCGGGCTCATCATTTTCAGTGGTCGACTGGTTGATCTGCTGCTCAGTCTCTCCTGGCCTCTTTCTACCATCCACCCTTCCTGATGCTTGTGTCTACTGTAGGGCGGCTCGGCTATCCATATCTGAGAAAACTTTTTGGAAAAGACGGGCTATATGGACCCAACCAACTCTTTTTGGAAGGGGAGAACTCCCTCACGTAGGCTACAACCCATGCAGAGGCATGCGGAGTGTGCGTAATGCAATTTAGGAGCAGTGATTCGCCAAACCTCCTTTATTGCAGTCGCACACATTTCTTCTAATTTTATGTTTTAGTAACGAGTAACGAAGATGCTTAGTGGAAATATAACGGAGTAAAAGTATACATTTTATCTAGGAAATGTAGTGGAGTAAAAGTGAAAGATGACATAAATTTAAATAGCGAAGTAAAGTACAGATACATGAATTTTCTACTTAAGGACACCGTTACATTACAACACTGAATACTACGTGAACTGAAGATCTACTGCGTTCGCTTTCTGCGGTTTGGCCACGGCGCTGATAACACTACGCTCGCAAATGTATGTATATCTGGCCCTGTGTTTTTACTACACCTTCCTCTAGTTCTTTAGGAGCAACCAGTCAATTATTTCGCTTGGGGAAAAATAATGCAATATACCCCATGACAGCTGAGTAAAAAGCACACACATCTGAAAACAATAAAGCTCCTCTCTCAATACCTGAGTGCAGGAGAATTTCAATTAAAACCATACCCTGGCAGAAGATGAGAGCAAAATTAGCTGTCAATGTGATGGTTGTAGAGATGTTTCAACATAGGACTACACAGCTGTTTGTTTTTTATGATTTGTTGAGATGTCATTAATGTTTTTTTTAATCTTTTTGTTTTACCTAATGACTGTGTAACAAATTAAGATTGACAGTGATGATGGGGTGATTTGGGTGATACACAAGACCATAAAACATAACAGCCAAATAAACATCTCTTCAGTATGTGCATCCTTATAGTTTACCCAAAATAAAGGAACTCGGATGGTCCTCAGTAGGCTCATTTGAAAAAGCAGTAAACATTATCATTTGATGTTGTAATTTAGCATCATACCATTAATTGTTATGATTAATCTCTCAGTCCAATGGTATTCCTGTAATTAGTGTGGATCTGTTGGATCTCTGTCTGTGTGTGTGTGTGTGTGTGTGTGTGTGTGTGTGTGTGAGACACACATATGTGCTTGTGTTATGATTACCATCCATTACTTGGATCAGTTTGCATTGTGTGAAAGACTGTAATTTTGTTCGGGTTTGTGTGTGAGAAAAACTGTAATTCTGTAATTCTGTTCGGGTTTATGTGTGTGTCAGGGAGACTGTTATGTTCCGTCCCCATAGGAGTTAAAGGTTTGTATGACTCACATATTCATCAGAGGAGACATTTTTGCTCTTCGCCCTCTCCCCTCTCTTTCTCTCCATTTCTACCCCCTCCCCTTCTCTCTCTCTCTCTCTCTCTCTGTCTTTCTCTCTCTCGGCCCCATATGGAGGAAGACACATGTAGACACACACGTCGTCTTGAGCTCAGGGTGAACATGCTCAAATGGAGCGTTTTACCTCTCGTCACACTCTGTTGTGCTCCCCATGACTCTGACTGAAAGTATCTGAGGAGAACGGAAAGGAGGGAGATGGAGGGAGAAAAAAAAACACTAGAAGGAGACGAGAAATAGAAGTGGAGGCAGGGGAATGCCAACAGGCAAGCCAAGAGAGAGGGAGTCAGCTGAAGAGCGATAGAGAAAGAGAGAGAGAGAGAGAGAGAGCATGAAAAAGAGTGAGAGAGGGTGCAGGGAGGGAAATATAAAGAGAGATGGCTCTGTGCTCTCCCTCTTTGATTAGGCTCTTAGCGAGCTCCACCAGGGCCCCCGCTGTGGAGACTCTCGTCTCTCTCCAAGGGCCGCCCCAGCTGCCAAAGAGGCACCGAGCTGGAGCCAGCGCTCCCCACTGGAGATCCGCAGCGAGAGCACCAGTCTCTCAGAACAGCTGTGTGACCAACGCGCTGCTGTCGAGAATTAGCCTGCAAAAATGCACAAGCACACAGACAAGTGCTCTCGAGTAAACGCTACTGTGTTTTTTTTTAAGAATAATGTGTGTCGCTAAATGCTACAGGTTTTTTTTTTTTCAAGCATGCCATCTGTACTTACGTAAAATGGACGTCACCACAGGCATACAGGAAAGATTATGGCTGTTCAGAGAGCAATTTTGCAAGGTTAAAAAAACTGTAAAGGCTCTCTCTCTTTCTCTCTCTCTCGTTCTTTCTCTATCTCTCTCCAATTCTTTGAAACTTGATCCAATATAGGACTGCCACAATATTGATCACTCGATTACTCGATCACTGATCAACATTTTTTTTCCCACCATGTTCTGACATTTTTATCAGTCAAACAACTAATCGATATAATAATAGGCAGATTTATCAACTATGAAAATGATCATCAGTTGCAGCTATTTTCCAATATACTGGACATCCAGCCCCACCTGTCTGAAAACTCAGTCTCAGCGTTCCAGAGTATCAGATTGAGCATGTTGCTAGGGTGATTGTTCATGTAGAAGACTAATCACATGAAATGATAATTATGAGTGGTGATAAATCATTCACACATGATTAACCACTGATGATGACTGACAGATATTCCTCACACCACAGTTTGTATAGAGTGCACATGTTTCAGGCAATTGTAGCAACATATTTAACACTGCTACTGTGAAATTTTCACCAGTGATTTGTTAGTGCACATAATTTAGCCTGGTATGATGAACATGTACATTACTTTATCTAAAAGGCATTCATATTTTAACCAGTTATGTTTTACATAATGTTTGGAATATCTGACCAACTGCTGGTGGTTTGACCAACTGCTGTTTTTTTACCACATCTTGGTACAATGGCAGAGCTCTTAACCTATCACTATGTGACAGCAAGGGTCATATGTGGATGAAGGAAGAACTTTCAGAATGTGACCATTACTGTGTCAAAGACAATGAGGAGTCCAATCCAGTGAAGTGACACTGTGATCTGAAGGACATGCATGAAGGGCACTGAGTACAGAGAGTCGGGAAGACAGTCCAGTGGCAAGAAAATGGCTGTAATTTCAGTATTGCTGAGAGTGCAGAAGGGCTAAAGAGAAAGAGTGCTTGATCCCCACACTGCGGTGTGACTGACTTTAGTAAGGAACAGCAATTGACCGATCTCAAATCCTGCCCCCTTTTGCCCTGCCGTCCAATAACAGTTAAGCAAGTAATGTAATCCTAAAGAACCTCGACCAATAACACCCTTTCCTGCCATGATGGAGTGTGCGAGGCTCACTCCTCTGTCTTCAAAATGAAATCAAATTTTGAAGATGGATAAAAAATATGTGCCATCTTCCTCACTGAGAACCGAATGGTTTGCCTTAATTCATGTTGTTTTACTTCATTTATAAAAGGGGAAATAGGCTCAGCCATACTCCCCCTCTCTGCTGCAATCAGCATGCAGAGTGCATCTTTGGGCAGGTTTGCAGTCCAAACCAAGCTCTGACTACACACAGTAGGCTACTAGTCATCCTTCACCAGTAAATAGGCTATCTATAGCACCCAGAAGCTAACCCATGTGGCATCTGGTGAGACAGAACCACAGGCATCTGTGAAGGTTGGTGCTAGATCAGATCCGCCTGGACGGACAAAGGGGCGGGCGTTCCTGATGGCGCTCAAACTGTACCTCAGCTGACGTTCTACTCGTAGCTGACAACTAGTTTTTAAAACACCAGCGCAGGAAACAGAATAGAATTTTTTTTGCCTAACAGCATGATGCGTTCATAATGTGTTGTGAAATAAATGTTGCTATACAGAATAATGTCTCTGCTGTGACAGATCCAGCAACAAAATTGTAGAAGATATCACCAGGGTCGAAAACAGAATATTTCATAATGTAGCCTATGGTTAAATAAATGTTGTTATAACAGTCATACCGTGTAATATATTGGCTATTTGAAGCCTATCTGACAGACTCATCAAAGAAATTGTAGAAGATATCTGAGTGTTCTCTGCCTACACAAAAATAGGCTACTATGCAATACTAACATTCTCAAGGGCCTTTACTCTCAAGGGTCATTACTAATTCCTTTTAGCTGATACCTTCATGCAGTAGCCTACAGATGCACATTTTCATTTGAGTGGTTACTTAAGACCGTCTCACAAGACAAGAGGTTCTTTTTTTTATGTTGTGCTCTAGCGAATTTTGGCTAATTAGATTACCAGCAATGTATTTGAACAAAGATGTAATTGCTATTTTAAGATAGAGAAGTCAACCAGATAAGACGGGGCAGAGAAAACTATTCGGGTTATAGCTGTTTTGTGCAGAGACTAGGCATTAAGGACATGGTTAGATCAAAGCCACAAGCTGGCTACAAGCTGTTGAAATGTTAAGTGCTGCACTGTCTAGATTAGGTGTCCCATATGAGGTATTCCACAGCTAGTCTTCACCACCCTCAAGGTGATTACAGATGACCGGGAATGCAAGGCTGGCCAGAAAGCCAAGAGAATCTTATTCTCATGAGTTACAGCGGTGCCATTACCCCAGGTACCACCACTGAGAAACCTCTACCGCACAAGGAAGGAGTTTTCAAGCAACAAAAATAATACAAAAATACTTAATATGTAATAGAAGTGTGTCCGCATTTGACCTGTGATTTTACTTACAGTATTTTATGAAGTGCTCAACACTGCATTTATTGTGTTTGTTTTCAGAATGATGAATATCTTGGCAAGTCTTATGTGCAGTCAATAACACCTTCCTGTCAAACGTTTCCTTTGGCAGATGGAAAATCGGATAATGACAGTGGGGAAAGCTGTGTCTAGGAGTAGTAATTTAAGAAATTGTCAGGAACAGTCAACAGCCAATGCATTCTCTTACACACTTTTTAGAAAAAACATAGGTGTGCATGTGACACAAGGGGACTTGTTTTGATGATCTAAACATGTGGTCTGAAGCGTTTGGTCAAACTGCATTTAGGGCAGGGGTGTCAAACTCAAATTACTTATGGGCCACTGGCCAGGCAGTCTTTTTACAGTGTGGGCAGTGCAATATGGCATCAGGAAAAATATTATGTTATATTAAAATAGTCATTAAAACCCTTGATAAATACTGTATATGTAGCTGTGCATTGTTATTTAACATTAGCTTATATTTAACATTAGCTTGTTTTTATCAAGTATCATATTAGCACATTTTACTTTAGGGCACATCAGTTTTACATTCTGCCATTGTACTTGAGACTGACGATTACTCTCAAAATAATATTTGCAACCCGCATAACAATAAACTTTCAGTCTCATACTTTGCTTTATTGCTTTGCTTACCATAGAACTAGCTTCACAGGTGCATCACATTCTTTTCTGGCACTTCAAAAAAGTTCTACTGAATGAAGTGTCTCTGAAGTTTTGGTGCTTTTCTCTCCCTCTCATAGGCGACTGCATGTTTGGAAACCTAGCAGTTTACCCCGGCCACAACATTTGAGGGCTGGAAATTTGGTCCGGAGTCGCTCTGTTGAGAAGTCTATGCCCAATTAAAATGTGTTCGGCCAAAAGCAATGAAGTTGTGTTTGGGGTATGATTTATACGATGATGGGCAGATTAGTCATTGAAGTAGTCATCTATGTCACCTGAATGATTTGGTTTACAAGAGAGGTGTAATGTTTAGATTTCACTATCATGTCTGTTATACAAGATATTGACAGCACAATAACTTTAAAAGATAAAAACGGAAAACAGCAAAAAAGGCATTTGACATCCTCAAATTGTATTTGGGGTAAATTTGGGCTTCTAGGTGAGGTTGAAACACGACTCATAATCAAATTCCAATGGCATATTACCAGGCAAATTCTGATAAGAATTTTAATATGACTACGCCAGGCAACATGTTTGGTCAGGACAGGTTGTTGCCTCATAACAAACGATGAAGAAGAAATCACATTGTCCACTTTTCTTCAAACTTCCTCCTTCTTGCTCCTGATCAGCATTTCCTTTTGCATCTGAAAGATGCTTGCTTATGTTTATAGTTAAGTGACAAGTAGCATGTTTGTGCAAGGAATAGCTCTATTGGTTCCCTTGTAATGGTAAGCTCTTTTGATTATATTCCAAAGCTAACATTAGCTGAGTATTCTGAAGGAGCTAATGACAAAACACAAAAGGCAGAATTAATATGCGGGCTGAATCTCATCGTAACCACTGATTTAGGGTGTGTCCGAATCCACTTTGGCTGCATGCCAAACATATGGTTCAAAATGGTTGTACTTACGTTTTAATCATGGGTGTGTTTCGGATGTAACCAACAAGAGTGCCATCTCCCTTTCCCTTTAAAAGCCAGGAACACTTGCACCATGGTGCATTGCTAGTATAATAACAAGTGAATGCATTTCAGCAGAAGCAATCCGCTTGCACACACAAACCTGCAATAGCAGGATTTCACCAAAGTTTGCTTTGCTGAAAACATACTGAATGTGTGTGACAAGCATGGTTTTCACACCTTTTCTTCACCCACCTAGGCATATTGAGCTGGTAGGCAACAGCAAAACAAGGTGTTACATTTAGTTATTAACTTTCACAGTACTGACTGAGGGTTACAAATAAAAACATTAAAAAAATTAAAAAGCAACACTCACCCCAATTACATCTGAAAAAGTCCAAGGACATTCAGCCAATCACACTAGTTAAGCACATACTGTAGTTGCTAGGGCCTTATCACGGTAGGCTTTTTTTATAATTTAAAACAGGTTTGTCTTGGTTAATGGCATAATTATTTTCAGTTGGAATTAAGATACCGATGCATGAACAATGCACGTGACTTTTTTCACCAACACACCCGTACATACACAAGTCGATTTGCTATTTAGACAACATGCACAGTAGACGGGAAAATGTTATCTGCTTTGGCCACAAATAGAAAAGTACACTTGCCTTCCGCCTGGCATCACGATGTGCCAGGCAAGATAAGGCCCAAGATGTACCATCGCCCTCAGGGCCGTTTCAAGGAATTCGGGGGCCCCAAGCAAAATGGACATGGAGGCCCCCACCCACCCACCGCACGCAAAGCCTACAGGAACCACAGCATAGCCATAAAGTTTAAATTCACCCACACTTTATATAAATAAAAAATGTTGACAGTGCAAATACTGCTGTTGAATATATATGCTGTGCATTAGTTTTGAACATTTTGAACATTTGCAAAAACACCACCGTACCATAAAATCCAATGTCAGCTTCTTCCTCATGAATGGAGGATGAAGTTGATGGTGTACCTGGGAAAATAATTGAAAAAAAAATCTGAGATTACCTGTGAAGTACGTTTGACCATTTCACTGTTAGCATATTGGAAATGGTCATTAACAGCTCAGCGAGAGAAATTCACTCTACCTTCATCAGTGGAGGTATCCTTAGGAAGAGCCTGAGGGCTGAGAAATTTAAGCAAAGCACCTTGAGGGAGAAAGAAAAGATATGTTAGCATTTCCATATTTTGATATTTAGAAGGGATGCAGCTGCTTTCACAACTACCAATGCTTACTGTAAAAACATCCCAAGCTAATGTTATACATTGACCCAGGCCTACTTGTATCTTAACATAGCATTTAAGCATTCTGCTGTTTGAGAATTAGACAGACGCACCCCGTGCTTTAAAGACAGTAAACATCTGGCGTGCATGAATACTGCTAGACATGAATGTTCCAATCTGCTTTGATGCACAGAATTTATCGTGTGGTTTTCCTAACCCCCATTTGGTAAATAGATTATCACGGTCGATTAGTAGCCTATAGCAGAGAAGCTATGCCACCTTCATCAAAACCTATTACAGCTATAGCAATGTTATGTCATTAAATACGATAAACAGTGATTCTGGAACAGATCTGTGTCTTCCTTATCCCGTTAATAAACATATTACAGTATGTAACCATATTCCGTCCGTTCGGGAAAAAAAAAGTTGCGCTAACTGTTCTAGTTTGTTACAAGCAGCATGGGCCGTCAGGCAGGTAGTTAACATAAAAAATGTTTTTGCTAGGCTAGTCTTCCTGCTGCGACATTACACCATTTGTACAAGACAAGTAGAGCTATTTTATCCAGTGTAATTTATCACTTACCACTATCTTGTTTTTTCTTGTCATCCTCTTCCTTTCTCTTCTTTCTTTTCTGGCTTCCGGTGCATAACTCCGCTTCATTATGACTGCGAGGTTTTATATTTTCCCGGCAGCAGAGATCACAAACTTGGCTGCAGAGGCGATTCTAGAGTCTGTGGGGGCCCCAAGCAAAAATTCCAAGGGGGCCCTACTGACAAGTGTTATCACCATTATGTTATACCACCATTAGGTTATTATGTTAAATAATAAAAATACAAAAAGCATATTATAAAAATTCTTATATTTTGACATGTATCTCACCACTGCAAGCTGGCAGCTTGACTTGCCTTTCATGTGTGTAGAGCAGACTCTCCTGAATCTGGCAATATCATTGCCATGGTGTAGGGATTCTCTGGGGCTTAGCAATTTACACATATAATGTGGTGTGCGCCTTACAGAAATAAATGGCATTTTTTTTTTTAATTTAGTGATGAAAAATTACCTTTCTGAGCTCCATATCTGACACAACTGATCTGACATGACTTGACCCGAGTTTGCTGTTAGCCTGTGAGACCCTATGTGTATGCACTCATAATGATTCTCTTCAACAACTTTTTACTGCATTGCCATGAACAAAGTAGAGGCAAAAAAGGGGTTTCTTTGTTGAACAAATTGGGATGCAATGTGAGCCTTGAATTGGATGCCATGCAGGAATTTGCTAGGATCTCAAAACCGGGTTATGAACATGCTTTGCCATAGAGAAACAAACACACGATAGCGTTATAAACATTTGCCACAAAAACAGACAAAACGTGGGGTAAGTCCAACTATATGAAGTTATTATTTTGCTGTCACTTCGTCTGTTTTATAACCCAGAAGGATGTACTTGGTATCAAATGAATAGCCCTGTGTCTCCTCTTTCATTTGATATGCTTACCATATCTATGCGATCACGGGTCCGCGAGTAATTCAAACGAGAGTAATGGGTGCGCAGGTAGCCTAGGCTAAATACCAAACTCCGATGTTGATCCGTCATCACTGCACCCTCGATTGACGTTTACCACAGTAGCCAAAATATGTGCAGATTCTTTGAACTCTTTTGAACACAGATCCGATGTTTATAAGGCCATATAGGGCCTACATATGTACAGATGTACTGTTTGTAAAACAACAGGACAGGAGCACGCAAAATACATCATTCAATCTCTATGGACGAAAATCTCACTTGTCCTACCGGCAAACGCGCTAAGACCAGGTCGGGGGCCCCCTAGCGGCTCGGGGCTCCAAGCAGTTGCTTGGTTTGCCTGTTGACAAGGTGCGCCTCTGCTTGGCTGGCTGGCTGCTGTCAGCGACTACTGAGAGGGGCCCCCTTGGGGGGGATCCCGGTATTGCCGGTATCAGTGTCGTTGCACTTTACTGCATTGACTATCAAAGGGGCGCTCACAGTTTGTCGTTGCATTTTATTCTTAACCAGTCGTTGTCTTGGGGCCCCTGGCCAGCTCGGGGCCCCAAGCAATTGCTTGGTTTGCTTGCCTTCTAGCGACGGGCCTGATCGCCCTGAAGTCAACACCTCTCTGTATTTGCCACCTGTCAATGCAGATACAGTGACAGACAGAACAACTTTTTTTCTTGCCAGTCCTGGGGTTATTTCCAATACACTCCTATCAGTTGTGTGTTATTTGGTGGAAAAGGTTTCTGCTGCCCACTTCAAGATGCAATGTGTGGAGTACAGCAGTCTGGCGGTTTAAATAAACTCCTTTTACCTCCCATGCCCATCCATAATTGTGCTTTAAAATTGTCTCAGCGTTAGACATTTCTTTTAGCCCCTCGTGGACAACCAAATTAAATGGTAGACTATCAAAATGCTGCTTAGTCAAATATGTATAGTGCTTGAGAACCATTTTGGAATATTCTTTAATATTCAGTAATGAAAAGTGGGAGTGATCGGTGTATGAATGAAAAGTGCTTTATTTTACAATTAAGTGAAAATTAAGAAATATAACCCTTTCCAATATTCTCATTAAATGTATGATAACATCTCTTTCTCTCTCTCTCTCTCTCTCTCTCTCTCTCTCTCTCTCTCCAGACATCCGTGGGCTGCAGACGTTTCTGGACCAGGCGTCTCGGCAGGGCCTGGATGTGTCTCTGCAGATGGTGGATCGTAACGTCAGCAAGGTCTTCTCCACTCTCTTCAGCACCATGCGCATGGAGGAGCTGAACCGCTACAGGGACACACTGCGCCGGGCCATCCTGCTGCTCAGCCCCCAGGCCGCGCAGAGCTTCATCCACCAGGTACGGCAATGTCGACATAGACACACACACGCACGCACGCACACACGCACACACAAACAAATACACAGTAACTGACACAAATGTAGAGAAATGCACACAGATATGTGCATAAAGGGACCTACATGAGGGAGACACAAAAATGAATGCACATACAACCATATGTAGATGCACGCAAGTTATTTACATGGACACATCATAAAAGCAGCAGCAACTATTTATATACTATATAGATTTCTAATAATGATCACCATGCATATAATGTTCTTACCTTTAAAGCTTAATGCAAAGTATAGTAATAACTAGCAGCAACAGTGCTACACTCAGGAGGCATCTTTAAAATCATGCCCCCAGAGTTTAGCACTATAGCTGCCATGCTGCTCTAGCTGTTGGCTGCAGTAATTCAAGCTAGGTAACACCCTTTTTTTCCGTACTGACATACCATCTAGAAACAGATATCTATGTGGAAAATGTTCCTTTAATACTACAGTACTCCTATGAGTAATAACTCAGAGTATACATTACATTTATAATGAATAAATAGTCTATGTGTCATGGAACTCATTAGTTATTATCCTGCATTGAAAGCTTTATGGCAAAAAAGCATTGCTTTGAAGACTTTGGCTTAGAATCTTTTCAGATCACTGTACAGAATTAATAGCTTATGCAATTAAAATGGGATTGAATACATGTAAGTCTGTCTGAAAGGCATTCTGTTGTATAATAAATTTGTGTTATAGAGGAGCCATACCATTCAGACTGTACCATGAAAAGGCTGGGACATAATAATGGGATACAAATCTGACATATCGTATTATGTTATTTTCCCTTGAGACACACCCATGGTGTTTTGAAGGTTTGGCCTGAATCTATTTGAAACGTCTATACAGGCTATATGCAGTATGTAATGCAAATAAAGTGTGTGTGTGTGTGTGTGTGTGTGTGTGTGTGTGCGCGTGTACGCGTGTGTGTGCACATACACCTTTAAGTACGTACATATGTTGAAGTCCATTTCTCTTGACATCAGCATGACATTGTGTTCCTCTCTCTCTCTCTATCTCTGCAGTTGGGCAGACTGTTGTGTTTTTTTTTATCTTGTTATCAGAAGGAAGTGTTTAGTGCCAGAGTAAAAAGAGAAACAGATCAGTTGTGCTGCTGTCCTGTTTGTCTGCCTTGACATGCCAACAATCCCCCTGGTGAGAAACCCTTAGCCGCCCTCACCAAGGTCTCTCCACTCTGGCTTGGTTGCTGTGTGAGATGAAAAGGATGTGTGTGCGAGTAAGTGTGGGTAGCTCATAGGCTTGAATGCAAACGGAGCGCCTTGCTGTGCAATTCAATTCAGTGGAGATCTGTAGAGGTGCTGGGCCCGTGGAGAGACAGATCAAACTAATGCTGTTAATGTGTATCACCGCCCACCTCCAAAGGGACATGAACTAGCCTGCTTTTTGACTGATACAAATCAGTTACAGCAGCTTTCATGCAAATTTGGCATCAGATTTTCTAGAGATTCTGTCAATTTGTCTCATTTTATTTGTCCTAAGTGTAGATGGTTAGAATAATTCCCCATAATATTAATTAACACAGAAAACAACGTTATTTTCTGTATGCGATTTAGAAATGGGCAATTTCCTTTTAAGCATGATTTCAATCACACAAAACAGAAGTCTAAATCTGTTTGACCAGTTACTGGCTAAATACATACCCAGATGGTGCCCAGAAGAAAATTAAAGATAAAAGCATGGAAATTACAGCGTATTACCAAGCAACAACTATAAGCAGTGTTTAATGGGCCTACTCTCAATAAAATCACATTATCTGGTATTAATAGAGAACTGGGGCCGTATTCACAAAGAATTTTAAGGCTTAAAGTAGCTCCTAACTAGCGAATTTAGGAGCAACTCCTAAAAATAATGGGCGTGTCACTCCTAACTTTAGGACTCCTAATTTATTTAAAAGTAATTCACAAAGCCTTTTAGACCTAAAAGTAGCACCTAAGTCTGGGACAGCTTAAAAGAAGTCAAGAGGACTCCTAACTCACTAAGACCTATTCACAAACTGCTTTTTGTGGCATTTCGCATCACAATGTTTTGAAATCCTATGCGGCTACAGGAGCTTCCAATCACGAGGGAACAATTTTGCATTGTAGGCATAACTAAGGGATGCAATAACACCACCAATAACCAAAACTGCTCATTGTCAACATGTAAATTAAATGTAATGTCTCATTGTGAATCAAATTAAAATGTTCTCCTCTTTGCAAACATAGGCATAGGCATATGGTGACAGATTAATTTAATAATGTTGCAAAGATACTGCATCAATCCGTATGTTTCATTAGGCTACTGTAGGCTATTTGTTTTGCCTTACTCTTTATTCACCTAGGCCTTTTTATTAAGTTCAGTTTATTATTCATCTTCCGTCCTTCGCACTACTTGTGTAGCGCACACATTCTCAGACCTGTAACCTGTCACTCATCATCGTAAGGATTCCCGTGTTACAATACTCGTGCATGAGTAATGACATCATCCATAGCAACGAACAGGGATGGATTACTGCACAGGCCTACCGGGCCCAGGCCCAGGGGCCCAAGGGGTCAGGGGGCCTTAAAGCCCAAGCCTTTGCAGGGAATCATTGCCTCAATATCAACAAATCAGGATGTAGGCTATGAATCTGATTGAATTTAATATTGGCCATCCCCAAAATGCACCAGAATACAGGAAATTACATCAAACAAATTAAAAAAATTCTGGGGGAGGACCCCCAACCCCCCCCTCCCACATATACAACAATAAGTGGGGGGCCCTTAATACATCTGAGCCCAAGGGACCAAAAGTTCCTAATCCGCCCATGGCAATGAAGACTCACTCTTAGTTTAGGAGTTGTCATTTTTCCTTACTAAGAGTAGGTCTGAAAGGCTTTGTGAATAACTTTTAAGAGAAAACTCCTAGCTAAAATCTTTTAGTGCAATTTAGGAGTACTCCTAGTGGTAAGATAAAAGGCTTTGTGAATACGGCCCCTGATTTTGTTATTTACTCATATAATTCCTGGTTTGAAAAAAGCACCAGGAGTTATGTGGAGGACATTTCTTATCTAAGGTCTCTTGAAAACAATGCAAACAGCAACAGTGTGTGGACTCACAGTCTGCCTTTGCCTATGAAAGTACTCATGTGTGGCATTTGAGGCTTTTTCTGCACTGCACATTTCAAATGTATTTTGTTGTTGTTTTTTTTGCGCCAGTGAAACCTATTCTTTTCAGCATATCCCTTTGTCAGCAGGCACAGCATGTGATCAGATTGAATCAGGAGCTATTTGGAAGGCGTCAGCCAAGCTTCATATTGCCATATTGCTTTTTTTTTGTTAAACAGACTCGTGTGTGTGTGTGTGGCATCAGTAGATAAAGTGCGTGCCAGGCCTCTTGATGTGCCTCGGGCGTATGTGTAGGTATGATGTTTCTCCCTGTGTCCGTCCCACAGGGTAATGAATTCTCCTTTATCTGGGTTACCTTGGCCGCACTGGGACATGGCTCTATTTCGCTGGACTATGACTTCAGATGTCAGAAGATAAACTGTTGAAGCCGTACATGCAGTTTCCACTGTATCTACTACATATGCAGGGAAAGTTATGACTGTAGGTTCTTGTTTAGGTCATTCATCAGCAGTGATAGCGGTGGTTTAGCTTCTGGGAGATCAAGAGATACTTGTTGTCAAGTGTAGGACAACTGGAAGACTGTACCCTTGATCATATTTCTTACCTGAAAGCTAAAAGATTCTTAAAGGGGGTAATTTCTTTTTTTCTCTCTGTCCACAAAACACTTCCTTAAAAGTGGTAGTAATGTAGTTGAGCCTAAGCTGTAATCAGCGTCCTTGTCCTTTGTAGTGGCTTTTCAGGAACTCACTATCACTGACTTTTCAAGGACCTTCTTGAAAACAAGATGATTCATCTCAAAGGGTTATCTTACTAATAAATTGTCAATTCTTTTTCTTCATGTATTATGATGTATTTCATAAAATGCAACGCTAAATTTAATATTACATTAAGAGCAGATAGCAATGCTGTATCATTGTTCTCAGTCATTAATGGGGGCCATCAGGGGTATTTTACTGTTGAAGTTTTATGTGGCACTACAGCACTGTGTTAGCATCTGCATGCATAGTGAGAGATTCATAAAAGCACTATCCTGCACACAGGACCACATGTTCTAGTGTGGATAACCATCCACCATATTAACCCTGTGTTCACTGGACCTTTTCTCTGTATTGTCGAAAACCGTTGGCTCCATTTACAAGTCATCAATTCTGAAATGTGTGATTTATTTCTGGAAAACAATTATTCATGTGGTACGGAGGCATAAACTCCTAGCATAAACTTCCATTCATTATTTGAGATTGAACTTTTAACAGTTAACAGAACTGTTGGTAACACTTTATATTAAGACACGCATATTCACCATTAATTAGCTGCATACTAACATGTATATTAGTAGCATACTAGCCATTTGTTAGTTATTATAAGTCACTAATTAATACCTTATTCTGCAAGACCTTATTCTACCCTTACTAGAGCCTTAATTAAGAATTTCCCCTATGTAAGCTCCTAATTACCCCTTATCCATAGTTATTATGACCGCCGCTTCGCTGCGCGGCGGTCATAATAACTATGGATAAGGGGATAAGGGGTACAGTAGGTTTAGTCAGATTTTTTTCTTTTTTTTTTTTTTTTTTTCTTCGTCCAAATTTCTGTCAAGGATTCCCGGGACACTGAAAGACCGGGGTAGACGAAACTTAGTGGGCATGTAACCCCATATGGATAGCATGGAACCATCGTTTTTCGTTTTGATCTGTAGCCCCCCACTGGACTGTACCCCCCGAAAGGAGGGTAGGGCAGACACAGTTTTCTGTGAATATCTCGAGAACCGTAAGGTTTAGGAGGACCATTTTTTTGCATGTTGATCTCAAGGGGCCATGTCAACCCATTCCATAACCACTCATTTCATGTATAGTGCCACCTAGTTAAACACAAAAAAGTAAAAATGAGGTGTTGTAATCGCAGGTATCTGTGACCTAACATAGTCAAAACTGCACGAAATTGAAAGTGTAGGATCGTTATGACACCCTCCGAATGCATGCCAAGTTTTGTGAACTTTCGTTCATGAGGGGCCTTACAATAAAATAATTTAAGTGTACATTTAGTGACCGTACACCAACAAGGATTCCCGGGACACCGAAAGACCGGGGTACACGAAACTTGGTGGGCATGTAACCCCACATGGATAGCATGGAACCATCATTTTTCGTTTTGATCTGTAGCCCCCCGCTGTACTGGACCCCCTGAAAGGAGGGTAGGGCAGACACAGTTTTCTGTGAATATCTTGAGATCCGTAGGGCCTAGGAGGACCAATTTTTTTTGTATGTTTGTCTCCAGGGGTCATGTTAACCCATTCCATGTGCACACATGTGCATAAACAGATACACACGCACACACATACATTCACAGTAATCATACATATGATACATACTCACACAGTAGACATATGTACGCATGCAACACACATACGCAGGCAAACACACAAGCACGCACACACACACACACACACACACACACACACACACACACACACACATAAACATAAACGTGTACACGCACACATGCACACAATTCAAGAATTTCTCAGAATTATGAACAGGCAAGATGGGGGTGGGGTTGTATAAAATTAATTTTACATGTGAAATCTATGAACTAATCATGTTTTGGTACTTGTTGTCTAGCAGATACCAGTGAGAATTGTGAAAAATGTGCTGGACGTATTTTGTACCGCTCTGCAGTACATCTAGTTTGTTTTTACTCTGTATGATATTTTACATAATATTTTTTGCATTTTCATGCACTGTATTTCCTTCAGGAAATGCTTTTCTAGTTATAATTTGATGGTGCTTTTCCAAAGCCAAAATATAGTCCACAAATGGCGGCAACATGCGGGGACAAACAGGTCACAGCTCCGGCTGGGCCTTGCACAACGAATTGCTGCCAAAACATTTTCTTCCCAAAAGTTGAGGACAGGTGTTCAATTTACCAATTAGCCACAGGTAGTGACATCACTGAAGCCCCACCTGTAAGTCAGTGCTTGCCCTACCATGTGACCATAACCTATCGTAACGCTATGCTTGATGTTCATCATTAGTGTTTTACCAACCATCTTTGCTTGTTTTGGTGCACTTCAGTGCACTGCACACAATGTCAGCTAATATCACAAAAGTTTGGAGATTATTTTAAAATCTCAGATGGGGGATCTCAGACTGCATCAGATACTTAGGCAAGGAAAATAATGTTTTTATTCAATGAGAACTGGCATGCAGAAAGATGCACTAGTTTTAGAGCAGGACAGTGATGTATTGTACCTTTCTGGCATTCAGTTTTGGTTTCCATCACATTGGCACTCAAGCAGGTCTATAGTAAGCGTGGGTCTTAAATATGTATCACCTCCTTAGCAGGTCAATTTTCATTGGCTCTCTGGAGACACCATTGGCAGAAACACAGCAGTGCTGAGATGGGTTTTCAGTGATCACTGCCGTATCGTCCTTATGAATGAGCTTATATCACCGTGCCATGATTTAGAATTTTATGAATGTGGTATTTTATGGCTACTTTGCTTGGCTTTCACCCAGGACAGACAAAACCTACAAACCACATGGGAAATAAGGTAGCTGCTCTTTTTATAGGTCCTTGTGTGCCTTGATTAATGGTTGTGTTGAGATTCTCATGAGCTATACTCTGGTTAAGGCTTATCTTTAGACACCTTTAAGAAGCAGACTCCAGATTTAACACCCGGGCATGCCATGTACCAGCATGTGCTTCTTTCATTTTTTGTTTGTTTATTTGTTTGTTTTGCCTGTGTCGATTTTCCCCACTCTCTATTATCTGCCTTTTTGCACATTTTCAGTTCAAATCCTGCCAGCCCCGAAAAGTGTACTTTTTATACTCTAGCACAGGAGTCTCCAACAGGTAGCGCGCAAGCTACCAGTAGCTCTCCACCTGTTTCTGAGTAGCTCTCCAAAAGGTTCAAGAACAATGTTGATAAATTTGATAACCCAACCATGTGGTAAACCTGTTAAAATTCCTATCAAATCAAATTCACACTCTACAAACACACTGCAAAAGGAGATAAAAGTAGCCTTAAAACACATATGAAGTTACTCCGCTGTTTTAGGTGAAGATCAGTTGTACACATGCCACTAGTACTAATGTAAAACATAGTAGCTCTTGGCCATGTTCATTTTGTCAAAGTGGCTCACGGAGGGAAAAAGGTTGGAGACCTCTGCTCTAGTAACTAGAATGTACTTTTTTTACACCTTTTAAAAATACTGTTCCGGGCTGTGAGTGACCTGAATAAGGAAGGCTGAATGAGCAAGGCCATGCACCGGTAGAAGCCCTCCAGGAGGCTTCTCAGGTGTTACACTCGGCAGTCAGTGGCATGATCCTTCAAATCAGAATAAAATCAGAGGCTTTCACACACTGCAGCCACATAGTGGCACGTTCTATTTTCACTGTTATGTGATTGTCAAGGATGACATTCACTTTTTTCTCGAAATTGGGACAATTAGGACTTTGCAATGCTGGCTAAATGAAACTGGCAACTGTGCCACGCGGGAGATTGCAGGAATAACTTAACAAAATTATTGCTGGATATCTTAATTAAGTCGGCAGCTCAGGGCAGTTGGGCCTGGAATCACATTGAAATCTGTTCCCTCGTAACCTCTGCATAGTGTTCCCAACTTTTTATTGGACTTTCATATAGTCCTCTGAAATTCCTAATCTCATATGAATGTGCTCTTTTTATCGTTTAGTGCTCTGTGACTTCAGCCTCTGATATTTCCATCTAGACTCTCCATCTAGACATCTCACTCAAGTCACGTAAAATGATCTCTGTGACATTGAGTTATCCTATACTCCCCCATATCATCTGCCTTTCCCCATACAGAGTAAAACATGCCAGATAGTAAATCTATTTTATCAGATAAAACCAATGTTTCACTATTCTATAAAGCATACTAGACTCTAGGGGTGGGCGATATGGGCTTAATACTATATCACACTATTTCATGGTATGATATGAAAGGAATACCATTCAATACTATATTTTGCCATGTCACACCAGCATACAGCGTACTGTTCCAGAAAGACTTAATCCGGAACATTATCAAATGCTAAACGATAGAAAGTGAATTTTAATTCACTTTGGTGAATTTTAACACCAATCTCATGCCAATTACCATGTATTGATGACACAATATGGCACTACATGGTTCATCATGCTTGATGCAATAACACACAGTCCTGTTAAGATAATAATACTAATGTGTCTATTTTAAGTCAGCTAAACATTGTTTTATATCACAGCTTGGGGCAAATGTGGTCTAACTGTTCATTGTAGCTCAAGCTTTATATCAGCAGGATAATAGCATGTAGCGCATGTGCTCCCTCCATTTCATCACTTTCCATCCATCACTGCCACCGTTCCATCACTTCTCCCACGTCCCTGCTGTGGAGCTGATGGTAATGTTTGGGTGGGGGTGGCGTGGATAATTAAGTGTGTCCGATTGTATTTTTTCGGAGGGAAAATATTAACTACAGTGAAAACTTGTGACACAGTCATTAAAAGGAATAAAGGGAGGAAGAGAGCCAGGCTCAATTGAACTTCAGCGGAATGCTGATCGACATCCCACTCCTTCATCACTTTGATCTCTCTGTCATTGTTTTTTGGAAAGACTGTGTGGTGTGAAGTTTATGTTTGAAATTGTTTATGACTTCGGGTTGCCAAACTAACTCTCATACTGTACAACCACTAGTCAGAAGGCACATGAAAGTAATAATCTAATTTTTCCACCAGCCACTGCTCTGCACTGTGCATAAGGCAGAGGTGTTAGAAGATGGCTGAGAGGAACATTAATTAGAGAAGTGAAGTCTAGTATGTATTGCTACAGTTGACTGGCAATTCCATTAACACATTTTCTTCATTAAAAATTGTAGTTTCCAAACTGTGTTGGTATGATATATAGTACCACAATTTATTTCATCATGTGCATGCTCTGTGACTTATTCACAAGGGCACAAAGAGTATCAGCCAATTTAGCCAAAGGCTCTGGAGTCATTAGAAAAGTATACTTTGAGCATCACAGCAAATATGGATACCTTTGGGATACCCTACAAACAGAGGGCCATCACAGCGACATCCAAACAGGCAAAGTTAGCCAATGAAAGGACACTGAATTTATGTTGCTTCACTTTACGTCTGTGTTTTCATTCAGTGATGACCTAAAATACAAAACTCTGCATGAACCATATTGTTTCATGACTCTTATCGTACTATAAATGGTACATGGTGGCTAGTACAGGACTGTCAAGGTGCTATAAATATTTACATGAATGTTACAAAAATGATATAATTAGTTTTATCCCGTTGGCTAAATTCATTAGGAGACCAAGTGGTGCTAGGTGCTATGAATACATATGACCCTCTAAATCCTGTGTTCTGAGTCAGTTAAATGGTTGTCTCTTCAGCATTCTGCCTGTCTATTTCTGTCTATTTAGGCATTGTACTGTACAGACATGTAGTGCATAAATAGCTGTCCGCATCACTGACAACACTGTCCAGTGTCCACAGGGAGGATGAAGTGGACAGTGAGGGATAGGGCATCTGCCATGGGGAACCGATCTCCTCGTCTGTCCAGGCTTATCAGCCCCACTCTGGGCTCAGGGTGTCCACCCTGACTGACCCTGAACCTTTAGGCTGGTTATGTAATTCTTCAATCCCATCAGTCCCCATTTTGCCCCCCGTCCTCCAATAACACAGTGACAAATGGAAGCTGCCAGCGTGCCATCGATCACTGTCCTCCATCTCATCCTCCTTTCTGTACTCTGCTCTCTGCCATTCTCTCTCTCTCTCTCTCTCTCTCTTTCTTTCTCTCTCTCTCTCTCTCTCTCTCTCTCTCTCTCTCTCTTTCTCTCTCTCTCATATCCTCTCTCTCTCTTTCTCTCTCTCATATCTTCTCTCTCTCTCTCTCTCTCTCTCTCTCTCTCTCTCTCTCTCTCTCCTATCCTCTCTCTCACACACATTCTAACTCATTCTCTCCTTTCTTACATTCTCATTTTCCTTTCCACCTTTATGTCCCATATCCTGTGTCTTTTTTTAGTCACCTTGCCCTGTCTCTTTGGCTCACCTTGTGGTCCAAATGGTCTCTTTAATTCTGCCTCTTTAATTCAAGTCATTTGAATTGTTTGGTAGCTAGTGTAGCTAGTGTTCCATAGCCTACACACACACACACACACACACACACACACACACACACACACACACACACACACACACACACAATATTTACATGTAAAAGACCTTGTAGTAGAGAACATAACTAACATGTTGCAGTTTTACAATTTTAAAAGAATTAGAAGAATCCATTGGATGATAAGAGGTTCAGTTTTTGTACAGTGCTTCCCAGTGTAAAGTGGAAACGTAATTATGAAAAATGGCTGTATGTGTAAATTTCCTATTTAAGCAGGAAAAGGGTTGCAGCTGACAGGCCCGTCAGGTGATGGATTATTATTGCTTATGTTAATCTAGAGTTTCTGCAGGAGTTAAAGAGCCTTTCATAAATAAATTGTCCTTTCAAAAAATAATTTCTGTGAATTAAAAGCACACCGTGATGTATAAGCCTTGGGGTTTTGGGAAGGAGGTGCATTGGTCTAGCTGAAATATGACTTAGGGGAGTAGTAGCAAGTAAATGGCACATTAAATTACCTTTAACGGGCCCAGATGACCATCAGTCTTACTTTGCTGATCAGTAGTGTGACACTTGTTTTTCTGTGTGAAGGGCAGGCGAAAGAGATGGAAGGTCAAGGCAAGAAAAGTGCAGACTAGTGCGTCTAATGGGTGGGGGTTAATTTGCTGTGGCATGTCACTTTCAACCGTGAGTCACTGCATCACTCCTGTGTTTTTGGGTCATAAGACAAAAGCTCTTGGCCTCTAAAGGGGAAAAATGAGTCTAAGAGCTAAGGCGGTCATCTGTGAGTAAACATAAGACTGTCAACAGTCATTTGTGTCGTTACACTTTAGATCATTGTTGTAGCTATTACATTTCAGCTGACTGTTTCTTACTGACTAAATGACTGACCCTAGAGTGAAATAGTGTATATCCAATACTCAGTGTGTTTTAGTGTTGTGTCCAAATTGTGATTTCTCATGACTGGGTTTCCTATCTAGTTTAGGAACACAGAAACGCATGTCAATTTAATTTGCACTTCTCTTGTCTCCGTGTGGCATGACCCATAAAAGGTGTTCGCATAGTGACACAAAGTGATAAAATGTGATTGATGCCTGTGATTTTTCAGACATCCTTAGTGTTATTTGAGTCATAAACCTCTCAGAGGTTCCTTCATCTCATTTTTAGGTCACTGTGGGAAACGACGGGACACCTGCAGTAAAGGAACATATAATCAGATGCATCTAGTTTATATATGGTGACCTCTAGACTTGTCCACATGGTGTCAAGTGCATGGTAAACCTTCTGGTCGTTTATTGAATTATCAGGGTCCATGATTTACTCACTTACTGCAACTTAGAGGACTCAAAAGATTAGCTTAGTCTGTCTCTTTCCTTTACACAGTTTGCGTGATCTGCAAGTGTCCATGTGACGGCTTCATATCTCCAACATTCCTGAAGTAAAGGCTTGACTGCCCAATTGATACAATTGAAAGCATAACGTCTCTGCACTGACGTCTTTATAGTATGGTGATGATGAATCTTATGATTGATTGTAGGTGACTCTGGCCTTGAGGCAGAGGTGGACTTATAGTCTGAGACCATGTTCAAGTTGACCTGTCTTTTATGTGATGCTCTGTGAATGGCTGTCTTAGGCTGGATTTCATCTGATAATGTTATGGTCAGTAGCCAAGTTGTTGACATTTTAAAGAAGCATAAGATAAAGTGATGGTACTTAACACTTTCTGGGTGGCCAAGATTGAGCTAGTTAGCTCTGGTCCTCAAATAGAATTGGTAAATTGCCAGCTGTGAGCCGTGCCTGTATGCCCAACGCAAATGCTTTGCTTCACCCAAAGTATGATTGCAATACTAAAACATTGACTTTTACATTGATTTTGTGTTTTTATTTTATGCTCACAGTGGTTAGATTGCAGGCCAATTTTATGAGTTGTACATTTCCTCTGTATAATTAGCTAACCTCAGCAGGCAAAATAATATACCCTAATAAATTAATTAGAAATGGCTGGAGTAAACAACCTGTTCTTTAGCGTACCTGTTTTAGGCCTTCTCAATATGCATCAACCAATGAAAGACACAGATGGCAAGCATGCCAAAAGCAATTAAACCCTACCAATTGCTTTAGAAACCTTTGTGCATTTGGCAAAAACATGAATTCTTCAATAGCCCTTTCCATGGCACTGTTTCAGGACCATGGATAGCAGCCAGGCTATGTTCTGTGAAAACCTTGATAAACACAAAGCAAGAATACCCCCATCTGTTGGTTCCCATTAATATATTTGATTTTCTAATAGCCTAGATGAGAATGCAGCAAAAACGTAATTTACCTCACATATTAACAAAAATGAACAGTTGTTCATTCCCCAAAGCAAGGCAAACACATATACAAGCAATATGTGGTGTGGGTATTTAAGCTTAAAAATGCTATGGCATTAATTAGTTTGTTGGTGTCACATTCAGCTGTTAAATAATTTGCCTCCATGATTGCCATTGCATCCAGCGGGAATGGGCCTCTAAACATGGTGATACTTGGCAAGTATTCCTCATTTGAACTCTGAATCGGAAGCCTTTTTGATCGAAATAATCGACTTACATTTGTAGGTCGTAAAGTTTTACAGACCTTGAAATTAACTGATGAATCAGTGAGTGCATAATACTTTCAGAAGTATTTGTAGAGCTATTAAGGCTATTAAATATGTATCTTATATCTGTCAATAGTGCTAATATTCACACAAACATTAAAGGACCTCTTCTGGAAAATCAGCATGCAATATGCAAGCTTGAATGAATCTTACACAGAGGCCTGTGGTCCCAGTACAAAAGCAGCAGGTATTATGAAGTATTATTTTTGCATTAGATGTTATCTTAAGATGACATGCAAATAACAAAAGGATTTGAGTGACCTTAAGTAGGCCAGCTAATAGTAAATGTCACTGATGACTTTTCCTTTAATCTCTTAAGAACCTTGCATCAAGCCTTTGTTGGGTTACGATTATGAAAACTTTCAAGCATAATAATTATACTGAGCAAAGCACTCAGGTCCGACCTTGAAAACAACCTCCACAAGCTTCAGCTATTCCCTCGTTGAATTCATTTGTTAATAAACTTCTGAATTAATTATTTGTGGATTTCTTTGAGTGAAATATTGAATAAAATATATATGGATTTCTTTGAGTGAAATATTGAATGTAATATTTATGTTTTTTTTTTATTTGTATATTTTGTTCCCTTTGGTGTGTTGTACTTTGCCAGGGTATTTACATTATCTTTCATGGTTCTACTGGCAGCAGTAAGTTACATCACGTTTGACACCATCTCATCTTCTGAGTGCCTCGTCATGTCCATGTTGCCAAATAATGCTCAGATGTGTTCTGCCCTAGGCCGAGCCTCTCATTTTTGCGAGTCTAACTGTCTTTTAATTATTATTCTAATGTCTTGCCAGACAAATTGCCTGACTGAGTCTCTGAGAGCGTTACCCAGGACGGGCCAGATAAGGTCAGCACTGGCCCAGTTCTTGGAAGCGCTGGGGCATGTGTCCACCTCGCGGTCCTATCCTCGCTCACTAGCCCGCAGGCAGCCCTTACAGGCACTCACCGAGGCAGCATTGACCACTGCCCAAAGAGGGATGGCCTGATATACAAAGCCGCCACAGATCCTCACCACCGTACTCACGGGGGATGACAACAAAATAAAAAATAAACGCTTCAAAGCCTCAAACTCAACCTCACTCAGCTAGAGATACGAGGCTCAGGTCACTGTGTTGACATCCGAGTACAAAATCTGGAACAGGAGAGTAGTACGATGGTTCTCTCACCATCCACCGGGTCCTGAGGAAACGCATGTCAGTGTGGCAAGAGACGCCGCATTATGTAGACAAGGGAAATGGGTTGGAGAGGCACCGGCACTGGCAACCTGCCAGGCCGGGGGAGCCCACCAGGTGCGGATGATGGCTGTCATATGATCTGTCACATCATCTGCTTTAGCCTGAAGGCTGATCAAAGCACGCACTCCGCCAGAGGGCCAGCCATGAAGACAGACTAGAGAGGTTCACAAGTAGCCAGGAAGCCGAGAGATAGAAAGAGAGAGAGAGAGAGAGAGAGAGAGAGAGAGAGCACCCTGAGTCGTTAGACAGAAAGACCAATGGCTCTGATGCCATTTCCTAGGCAAAGCTTTTATGGGAATATGATAACTGTGGTTTAGATGTTTAATTGATGCTTGTCATCCCCTTGTCCCATCAGTCGTACAAAGTGAGCTTAACATCATGGTGGGGAACAGCAAATGATCTTTAGCCATTAAAATCCTCCCAGTTGCTATGTGTTCATGCTTATGGGACTGCTTCTAAATATCAGGTATTTGAAGAGCAGCACAGTCACATTGTGTGCCGTGTGAATTAAAATGTTATAATGTTATAAATGTTTTTTTTTTTTTTATTATTATTATTATTATTATTATTATTATTTTATTTTGTGCTTAAAAGCATACCTGGAGTACACAGGTGTAAATATCTTTCTTTCAGCCTCTGCCTACCAATTACAAAGAGTTACGACTATTCCTGCCGTGCAGATGCATTTCGTTTTACAGTGTAGAAATGTGTAATTATGTGGATTGAGAAAACAAAACACAGTACTGTTCTTTGCAGGATTTAATTGCCGTGCTACTTAAACCATCTTGCTAGCCTGATTTTAAAGTATACAAAAGAGAGTCTTTAAAGAGACAGAGAAAAACAGCTTGCAATCACATTCACAGTGAATCATCAAGTATAAATTAGTATTTATAGGGTTATGGAGCACAATGATTGGTTAAATTCCAAAATAAAGAGTCAGACTGGCAAGGGGTCATTATGAGCAGAGCCAATTACGGACATGTTTACGGTGTGCCACATAATCATACATATCATTATTACACTAATTTGATAGTGTCACGCAATGTCCGTGTCCTCTGCGGTGTGCAGTCCTTTGACTCCTCTATTAAGCTGGCCCTTTCTTTTTGTGCAGTATTTGTAGATAGTGAAGTGGAAGGGAAGTGCTGGCCCCAATCTCTATTTGATTCATTTGTGTACAGTCATGTTCTCTCCTCGTCTCAGACTGGACACTCAGATGGGCGAGCACACCCAGACACCTATGAAAAGAAAACACTGTTCCTTGATCAGTATTCCGAGCACTCTTCTTTTTTTCTCTTCTCTGCGTGGTGAGCTGAGATCAGGAGGCGCCACCCATGCCAAGCAGCAGTGACGGCGCCTTTGTTGACTCGGTGTGTGCTGAACTTAAAAGCGATTTGTTTGTTACCTCCGCCATGGATGTTTTTTTTTATTTGGTGCAGGCTGTCTGCCTTGTTTGTTTGTTTGTTTGTGTGTTTGACTGTGTGCGGGATTAGACAAAAGCTACCTGTCTGATTATCATGAAACCTCATGGAATGTGTACCATTGCCCCAGGAAGAGTTCAAAGAATTTATTTTCACTAATGTTATGAGATAAGCCTAGAATATGTGGCCTTTTTAGAGATTTGTGCTCTCCGAGCGCCCTGTTTGTGTTCGCATTTTGTTTTAGGGAATAACAAAATAAGTGTTTTCCATTGATTCGGCAGCATGAAGTGGTAATTGGATTACCAGGTTACTCTCCCGTCCATTTGCTCGGCAGTAATGAATAACAGATATACTGTATTACTGGGCCGGAAGATGTCAAAGACTTAAGAGTAATCACCCTCCATGGCTCTCATGTGCACATTGTAAATAACAAATAGAACCATCCATCACAAGACTGACATAAACATGTCATGAACATGTTATAACAGATACTCTATCCTCTTATTGATCAACATGACAAAAATGTGTTCAGTAATAGCCATGCAATGTCTTATTGTATTTTAACATCTCAGAAGTTTAAATATTGCAGTATGAAGCTGTTATAGGATCAGATATTGGAAAACTGTCATGAATCATAGCGACTGATGCCATTGCATTATCTTTCACTGTGAATTGAGCTTGGTGTCTTTTAAACATCATTCTTAAAATAAAAAAATGTTGAATGAATCTGACCAAGATCTTTTTCCATGTTGGAAATGCTTGAAGTAGAAATAGGACTTTCTTGTTATTTATCTGTTGCAGTAGATGATTACAAAATCACCTTAGAAACTGTAGTAAAGCTGTAGTAAAGGATATGATTTCACTGGATTTCTTAATACTGCAGATCTGATTACAATGGAGTTTCTTGACATATATATTTGATACAAAGGGGGTTTGCCGTTGTGACATAATATCCTCGATATGATGGCACCAAAGCAAAATAAAGAGGTTTGGTGATGGGTAACATGTTAATGCATTGAGTAGATAGTGAGTGAGAGAAAGGATCTATCTCCAGCGTTCCGTCTTTTGAGAGGCCTTTCTCTCCTCTATTCAAAGACACGTAATTGCATCATTTTTCAGGGCCTTGCCTCTGTCGTAGGGATAGGCCAGCTCCATTCATCAAACTAATGGAGAAGTAAGTGATTGGAAAATATGGGCCTTGATCATGTTTTCCTACATCTCCCATCAGACACATGGCTAGCTTTGGATACGCCTCTGGACACCCATACACTGTATGGTGCACATCAACAGAGTCATTTGTGTGGGCATGCACTGGTGTGGTGCGTGTGTGCGTGTGTGTGTGTGTGTGCGTGAATGCGTGTACAGTGTGTGCATTATCCCCCTAAACTACTACCGGTACTTGCTTGCTTTCTGGAACCTTCCTTTTCTATATATAATAAAAACCAATTAAAGGGTCACTATACTGTATTTCCACAAACATGAATTTCTTTCCTTTCACAAGAAGTTAGGGACTTTGCTCTATTCTCACAGAGTCTTGAGACTCCCTCTTGGTTGAAATACATATTGAATTTAATTTAATGGCATGAAATTGATATGGTAGTGGCATCACATAAAATATGCCTAGCCTATATCTATCTCCAGAAGACTGCATTTTCACTAAAGCAAGCAGCAAATTACTTAATGGATTTAAATGAATGTGATTATCTGTCAGCTGAACCTGTCTGAATATAGATTAATGTAAAAATCTGAAAATAAAATAATAATAAAAAAAAAATATTATGCATTATATAGTCATGTTAGTATTTTTTTTTTCCCCATTTCTTTTTATTGTGTTTGATTGGATATTATGTTGTTTTTGATTAGAAGGCACTGTTTTAAGCTTCAGCTTTTAATTAGTTAGTAAGTTGCTAGTGAAACACATACTGTAGATGAGAGAGATTATGTTCAATTTAACATCATTGCCAAAACACTTCATAATGATGGCTTCTGGACATCATGTTTTTATGAGTTTTTACTTTCTTCTGTCCTTTGAAAGAGTTTTATGAAAGTTTGAGGATTATATTTTTAGAAGTCAAAAATATGTCACATGTTTTTTTTAGCTTTACAAGTACACAGCCAGAGAAGGATAAAATCTCTCTCTCTATCTGTCTCTCTCTCTCTCTCTCTCTAAGCTTCTGTTTGTTGTTGAGCTCTTGGTGACCGGGTGACTGAAGGTGTAAAACGCATAGCAAATTCCACCTCCTGCCCCCGAGAGAAAGATATGCATGACGTGATTAAACAATGACAGCAGTGCTTGGTAGGAGGGTGGCTCATGTGGTGTGGTATTGTGAGCATCATAATCCAAGGCTGGGGAAACTGTCACATTTTAATTAGAAAGAAAGTCCTCTGTTGCTGTTGTCATGTTTTTTTTTCTCCACTTTCCCTGGTGTTTCATGCACTAGCCCTCCTTTGTACAGTATGTGAGGACATGCAATATTTCCTTTTATTTGAAAACACCAAGACGCATTGCTTTTGAATCCTCCAGAAAAGAAGAATAATGTCAGAGTTGTCGTCTATAATGACTTTCATCTCAAATGGTATATGTGATGCACAGGCATTTTTGGAGTTTCACTTTTGAGCTAGTTGGGATTGCAGCCTACCTAGAACTACAGCTCTGAAAAAAGAATTAAGAGACCACTGCACATTTTTCTGATCAGGGCTTTGAACCGGTTCAAGGAACGAAAACGAAAACCGGGAACTTTTTGTATTTTACAGGGAACAGGAACGAAACCGGAAACGTTATTATTTTTTATGTTCTGGAACAGGAACACTTATTTAAAATAATGGTAACCGGTTAATACCGGTTTTATTTCGTTCCTCAAAGTTTTCGTTGCCTAAAAAAAAAAGTAATTATTTTCCTGCGCACGTTACCATGGCGGCTGAGGTTCACTTCCTGTGTGACATCACATCAGACATTAAGCTGACTGTATGGAGAAAGAGCGGTGGATTACAAAGTCTCCACTCCACATCTTAAATAAGGGGTAAATTACGATCCATCGTTAATTAAAACGCTCATTCCAAACACAATAACAATAGCTATATTTGTCGACTCCACGTTAATGATGGACTAGCGAACATTTGGCTAAATGGCGCCAACACCTCTGTTTGCCTAATGCACAGATGGCTTGTTACGGTATGAGTAGGCCTACTGGATGGCCTTTCCCCCCGACAGTTGGAATTTGTTGTAAATTATATAATAATATAATTATTATTATTTAATAATGGTTGTAATATTATTACATTTGGTTTAAGCTGGATGAGAAAGATGTGACACAATTCTATAGCATTAAACAGCTGACAGGAACGAAATTAACCGTTCGGGAACAGTATTTTTTGTTCTAACCGGTTCGGGAACGCCAATTTATTGGTGGAACACATAACCGAAACGCTGTTATAATTCGTTTCTGTTTCGAATCGAACCAAATGATTGGAAAAAAAATCGATGCCGTCAACTGTAAAATCCAGCACAAACATACACCTTTTTTTTTTCTAAACCTGACCGCCTTGATTCTGTTCTATATTAAAAATCCAGCTTGACCATAACTTAATAGTCAATATTCATAGTCAAGTATCTGCGTTTCGACGCTGCTTGGCAACCATTCAGATAGAGGAAATATATTTCTTGGCGGAACTATCTATGAATAAATCGTTACATTTCTCGTTGCTTTGCCTTTATTTTATGAAACTTTGCCAGGTATTTATAGCAACAGTTTTAGAAAGGCAATACATTTTTATATACATCTACTCACAATCTACAAATCTCAGGGCTTGTTTCTGCTTTCCTTGACCAATGATAACCTTTCATAGCCCATGTCCTTTGCTAGTGTCTTTCTTAAGGCACCTGTGCGTCAACTTCCTTAACAGCTGAAAAACAGTCTGTCACTCTCATGTTTAATGAAGCTTGTCTACCTTCTCAGCATTGAGAACAACAGTGACTAAAATGAATTTAAATTGTGTAAAGCACAGGCATATTGTCCTGAAATTGAGCGTAAAAGTGCCCAGCGGGAGAAAGCATCACATCCAGGGTAATCCATTTTCCCTCTAATTTCTGAGGCTGCTGTTGACATTTACTTTAATAAACAAGCCAAGCCTCTAATGTACCAAGTGGAAAAGTGCACCACACACACACACACACACACACACACACACACACACACACACACACATACACACACAGAAGATGAAAAGGAACACAATTTTAGGGCTCTACTTGTCATGGAAAATGTTGACATGGATTGAAAAGAAAGAAAAACACTGCCAGTTAAAGAATATAACGTGTTTGTTAAAAAAGCAGATGGACTTTGCTATACATTCTTTGTGCATTCTGTGAATTCACATTTCTACAAATTACAGTTAATGATGACTACATGCTATGTCAAAACATATCTCAGTAATCTCTCAGTGTGTATTTATGGTTGTCATTAGGTGGGTGATAGTTGCAGCTGTGTTCTTGTCTATAGCTGATAACGGTTGAAATTGTGCCATTATGCAAACTGTTTATGAAAATAGTGTGAATTCTAATTACAGTAGTTGTGCACATTTAGCTCTCTGCCATTTGGCCAATTTGGCCTCTTTGTTTTGGCACTCGTGCTCCAATAGTTTGCCAAACTGCCACACTAATAAATATCCTTAAGCCCTGGTAAGGTGCAAAATGACTACCCAAATCATCTCAGAAAAGGCTCTGATCCAAAAGGCGGCGTGTTTGGGGGATCTCTTTTGTGTGTATGCTTCAGCAACAGCCACACAGTGTATGGTGCTTGTAACAGAGAACAGGGGTCCCAAGCCATTTAGAAGAGCTTTTTGTTGGTAATTTCACTCTTCCCAAACTTGTGAACCTTTGAAGTCACAACGTTATAACTCTTCTAGCCGTTAGTCTAAGGTGAAATGAGTTTCACGTTACTGCAGAATTTGTTCCCACACACTCACACATCAGCTTAGCACAATTAAGGGCTTGGTTTATGGGCCATGATGATGAATACGGATGTCATGCTTATTCTGCAGGCACATTGGAGAAGCTTAGACAGGCTGAGTCGAGAAGAGAGAGAAGTCTTCAGAGTGATTAACTTCAAATGTTGTGGTTTGTATTCATTCACCTGTTCTTATTTAGTTTTATTTTGTTTAATTTTAGAGGCACAGATCTTTCGGCAAAACAAACATTACATTCTACAACTTACAGCAAGAAGGGTTGAAGTGTACACATTTAACCTGGTAGTTGACAGTCAGCTTTGAAAGGGTGAATAGACCTGCTCTAGTGAATCAGTCTCTCAACTTGAGTTAGAAAGTCTGCTCTTGAGTTAGAAAGTAGAAGACAGCACAGAGAAGACACTTATCCATCCTCCACAAGGTCATAGGAGTCATCTCCACCAATTTTTTAATGCCAGTACTGAAATGCAGGAAAATTCACTTGCATCTTGCAGAATACACTTGTGAAGTGTGTGTGTGTGTGTGTGTGTGTGTGTGTGTGTGTTTGTCTCTGTGTGTGTCTGTGTGTGTGTGTGTGTGTGTGTGTGTGTGTGTGTGTGTTTGTGTGTGCATGTGTGTGTGTGTGTGTGTGTGTGTGCATTGAAGCACCCAGCTCCACTTCAGACTACTCAGCGCAAGGAGTGGTTTGGCCTGGCCCTCACCATCTTCTGCTCCCTCTAATTATGACCGCCCGTTAATGGCCGGCGGTCATATGGGTTTAGTCAGATTTTTTTTTTTTTTTTTAGCATGCCCAAATTTCCGTCAATGATTCCGGGACACTGAAAGACCCGGGGTACACAAAACTTGGTGGACATGTAACCCCACATAGATAGCATGGAACCATCGTTTTCGTTTTGATCTGTAGCCCCCCATGAATTGGACCCCCGAAAGGAGGGTAGGGCAGACACAGTTTTCTGTGAATATCTCGAAAACCGTGGGGTTTAGGAGGACCATTTTTTTTGTATGTTGATCTCAAGGGGCCATGTCAACCTATTCCATAACCACTCATTTCATGTATAAACCACCCTAGTTAAACACAAAAAAAGTAAAAATGAGGTGGTGTAATTGAAGGTATCTGTGACCCTAACATAGTCAAAACTGCACCTAAATTGGAAGTGTAGGATCATTATGACACCCTCTGTATGCACGCCAAGTTTTGTGGAATTCCGTTCATGGGGGCCACACATAAATTAATTTATGTTACTATACACCAACTGGCCTGTAGGTGGCGGAGACAGTTTTCTGTGAATATCTCGAGAACCGTAGGGGCCTAGGAGGTCCACCTTTTTTTTGTATGTTGGTCTTAAGGGGGGCATGTCAACCCATCCCATTACCACTTATTTCATGTATAGCGCCACCTAGTTAAAAATTAAAAAGCAAAAATGAGGTGTTTTCATCTCAATATCTCTGGCTGACAAGGTCAAAACTGCACGAAATTAAAAGTGTAGGATCATTATGACACCCTCTGAATGCATGCCAAGTTTTGTGTACTTTCGTTTATGGGGGCCTTACAATAAAATAATTTATGTGTACATTTAGTGACGTACACCAACAAGGATTCCCGGACACTGAAAGACCGGGGGTACACAAAACTTGGTGGGCATGTACCCCCACATGGATAGCATGGAACCGTCATTTTTGTTTTCATCTGCAGCCCCCGCTGGACTGGACCCCCGAAAGGAGGGTAGGGCAGACACAGTTCTCTGTGAATCTTTTATGGGATGTTGGTCTCAAGGGCCCACATCAACCTGGCTCATAATCATTCATTTGTGATTTGCCCCCGGTAAAAAAATGAAAATCAGTAGGATTAAAAGAAAGCCAAAATAAATATTCATCATCATCATCATGGTTGCATTTTCAGTATTGGCGAGAAGTAGTCGTTTGTCCACTAGATGGCGCATCGTTGCAGTGAGGCGTAATTTTGTTGGAAGTTAAAAGTGGGTTGGAAAAACAATGGACGCTTTCATACAAGGACTGTAATTTACCCGCGGCCGAACATCTAATAAGGATAGGGCGATGTTCACATGAAGTGTAATTCCCATTTCTTCTTGAAGCGAAATAAATCTGAGGATGTTTATCGGACATGCTTGGTTTTACTGCAGGTGCGTTAATCTTGTAATATCAATAAGGACCTAGGTAATGTTACCGTTAAGCGTTGGTTGAGTGATGGAGGCATTTGATTTATTGCATTTGTAGAAAACTATAAATGCGGTTATACCAAGCAAATGTATAGCAGCACTGTTTGTATCTTCGACTGTCATTTATTGCACGTGCTACAAAATCATTCTGTGCAATGGAAGATTTACCAACGTTACACGGTCTGATACAGTTTTGCCTATACATCGTGAGACTGAGCCGCCTGTTTATTTTGTTTTAAGTGCGTGCAGGGTGTGAGAGGGGAATCGATGTGCTTTGATTACAGCTTGGTAGTTGTAGTCTGTGAAATTAAAAAAACGCGTGTGTGTGAAGTATCAAACAATGACACCTTCATTTCATTATGGCTGCTTTAGCAAAACACCTTAAGCTACTGTGTAGTGGGTCCCATTTAGAAGTGGCTACTTCATTCAAGCTTTCCTTGACTCATGGAGCTGCGTGAATGTTATTACAACTTTTCGCCACGATATGACAGTTTAAGTCCGCTTGATACTGTAAAGTAAGCCATTGGTTTCCAAAGGAGATTTTATTTGTGTAAGCCAGCATAGCCTATTGACAATTTATGTTGTAAATAGGCCTACCTTATAATCCTACCTGTAGCTTAGGGAAGCTAACAGCTTTCTATTAGGATCTAGTTTGTTAGTTACCGTTTTGTCATAACTCCCTGATGCATTTTTTTGCATTTAGAATAGCCAGAGCGTGTATATCTCAATCGGAAAAATTAAACAATATCGGGTGACTATGGACTAGGCTGGGTGAACCCAGCCTGATCTGCCCCTATTTATTTTTGATTTCTTAAAAGATTGAGCTTGGTCTGATGAAAGCCAGACTAGCCATGGACCTCAGTTAAACAATGCAAGGAACATGAATCAGCCTATATTTGCACTAACAATAACGGACAAAAAGCTCTTTAACTTTGGCCCGTTAAAATGTGTATGAACAGTCTAGCTGACGCATTTCATCAAGGCCCATTTGGACATGTCAGTTATTTGCACCACTGGTTAGATGTAAAACAGCATTTGGTTTCAGACTAGGCTACTGTTACTTAATTTGTGCATTAACAATAACGTTTCAGACTACTGTTACTTAATTTGTGCATTGACAATAAAGTATTACATGAACTAAAGATGACTAAAATCTTATGTAAGAAGAAGAAACATTCACAAAAAATCCATCCATCCAAAATGACCTTTGTTTTTGATAGCTGTTGAAAAACGGCATGGAACTGACAGAGATGTTTTTTGTTTAAAAATACATAAAAAATAAATAAATAAATAAATAAATAAATAAATAACATTATGCTGATACCTTTTGCTTTTTCCCAAATACAATGTAGCCTACAGGTGTAAGTGACCTTTCATCAATCCAGTTGCAATGGATGAACTGTGATGAACTGCCCTACTTGTGATTGTTTAGAGATTTTAAAGGTTTTATAACAATTCTACATCTTCTTTGGCTATTCTACAATCTATTCACCTTTTCAGCACCAGTAGGGTACTTTTCTGTGCAGCCGCACAATTACACTCAGGCATGCCAAACAAGCATACACAAAAGTTTCAAGAGTGGGGGATGGAGTAAAATATGGAGACAAATTGAAGTGTGATTTATTTTCGCGGAACAGATGTACAGGACTGAGCGGCGGTCATATTTTGTACCGCTATGCGGTACATCTAGTTAGCTTCTATGGCAGTTAACAGGTTTAAGTGTGGTGCTACTATTGAGTGGACCAAAGTCATCCATGTTAAAAGCACTGCATTTTTAAGGTAAGGTTGTCCTAGTCTATTGGTCCAAAATGTGTTTTTGTCTGTTTAGATTTGGGGTTTTAAAGGGGGGGGGGGGAATGATACTGTTAGTAACTTTTGCAGAGTTGCTTATTTCAACCAGAAAGACTCAGAAAGGTATGCTGAAAGTTTAACAGATATTTTAATCCATCAAAGGATTTACAAAAGACATACGCAACAATGAGATAGAGTCTTTGGCGTAGGCCCTGTCCTCAGTCCAGGTCACTGAGTGTGCAGACCCTTGCAGATCCTGCCCGAACCCTGGATGGGCGAGGCCTACCCCTGGACGGACTGGACAAGGCCAAACTGGTGGTGGTTTGGGAGGGAGGGTGGGAACATCGAAAATCAGCACCTGAAAGCAAAAGGGCAGGTGTATGAGTCATGACATTCCAAAGGTCGATGTGAACTGGTGATTGGTCAGGAGTAATGAATGAATGAGTAACGTGATGTATATGATGCACATTAAAACATAGCACATAATATTTTTATTTTTTTTGCACATGACACAATGGGCATCTAAAGAATGGTCACAAAGAACTAGTAGGTTGTAAAAACCTAACCTAACAACATCATATTTCCATGTCTTAGTCAGATACTTTATCCAGACACTTTATCCCACTCTCAGTTTCTCAAGTTACATGTTGTCCTTGAAAATAAACACAGAACATGTGTTCATATAGGTAGGTTATTTCCCACAGTGGCCAATCAGCCTTCGTGTGCATGCCTATTCTGGTCATGATGAATTCAGAGTGCCGTTTGAGATGTGTGGACAGGGACTTTAATGACTTTAGCATCCTACCTCTATACAGGCAGACCTATTAGCTCCTCTTCAATAGCTACACACACTGCACACTCCTCCTCCACAGCACAGGCAGCAAGGCCAGGAACGCTCTTTACATCCCTGACACATAAACAAATTAAGCTCAATAATTCTATAGGGAGACCATAGCTGTAAACAGCATGTAAGGAAAGAAATCATGAAGTTCTTTTTTAAACGCTAAGATGTTCATGTAGAAATAATGAATCGTGATTTTTGCTTGACACATTTATTGCATCCTTGGGAATGGATCCACCTTACATAGTAAATATGTAATAAATTATTTACAAAGCTTGTATTTTCTATTATTGATTCTTTCCCTTAGACGTGTGGTGTTGTGTGAGGAAGATGAGTGTAGAGAGACACGTCTAATAAGATAAATGAGTAAAGGTCGGGTGACAGCACCATAGCAACAGGCTAGTGAGGGAGATGAGGCAGGGGCTTTGCACAAGGTGAATATTTCATGAAAACCCTCATTACTTTTCTGCCTCAAAATGGACGTCAGCATACACCGCCTGGGAGGAGATACCGTATAACAAAACTATAATGGCGATATGTATGTGTGGATTTTGGTTTTTATATTGGTGTGTGTGTGTGTCACAAGTGTATGTAGGCTATCTTAGTTCACTTAGTTCACTTTCCTAACGCTTCACTTTTAAGACTATTAAACAAAATCTTTGGATACAGAAAAAGGCATATTGAACTTGGTAATGGTCAAGACTTACTTTATGGACTTAATGAAAACAAATCTTTCCAATTCACAATTTGGCCTTTAGGCCTACTCAGGAAAGGAAACTCTTGAAAAGCTTAAGAATTTCTTACTATGAATTCTCTGGACATTTACGCTTACCATACCATGACCAACACCTTTTCAACGGCTATCCAAAGACATGAAACGTTCCGCTCAAATGTGTTTGTGAAACACATCTAGAGAAATCCATCCTCTGTGATTGTATGAGCTGTTACATTCCTGCATTAGATGGTGGCAGTTCCAATGGCAGAGTAATAATAATGTTCAGCCAAGCCCAGCCTCCCCCGTAGCACATGCTTAGCCATAAGAGCACTAAAACCGTAACCGTAGCAACAGGTTATCTAACTACACAAGGTCCTACTCAGATTTAAGCAGAGCAATAAATGCAGTCCACTGAGATGTAATATTTTATATTTATTACTTTTTATCTAATATTATTTATAATTTTTTGTTGTTGCCTGTGTATGAGAGATTTTGCTTAGAAAAATCGATTAATTTACATTAGCAAACTTTTACATGACTTTCACATGTTTTTTTTACTTACTACTTTTACTTCTTTTTCTCTGAAATTTTATTTGTGGATCAGTCCTTCCATTAAATGTTAATATGTTCCAATTTTAAAAAAAAAATAATAATTCTGACACGCATGAATGCTTGACTCAAAACCTGTTTGAGGTGGCCTACTTTTTGATAAATAACGGGATTCTAATCAAAGAAATCCAGCTCTTCATTCAAGCGTTGGCTTAGAAGAATCAATTCTCATTTGTTGTGAACATGATTGCCTGTTGCTTGTATTGACAGAAAGCAAAACAAATAAAGGTTGAATGATTCTGAGCATGTCCTCCAAGGAGAGATGTGTTTTCAGCTCCACGTTTAAAAAGTGGGTACTCTTTTGATAACTGAAATACAAATACAAAAAGAAGACCAAGTGAGATTTCAGGACATAAACATTAAACTAATGCTATTCCATCATTTATATTGCTTGAAGAATACCTCATGGAACCTGCACAAAAATAGAGACTGAGTTCTAACAATTGCAGTTGAAGAAACTAAGCCTGTAGGCTCATGTGTCTATTTTTGGAGGCATTCACCTTTAATGTATTTAATGGTTTAGTGTACAGTATGTGTAATCCCCACATCGAGAAAGGCTTCTGGCATTCACTAGTGTCTGTAATATAGCGTCTCCAAATTCAAATGGTTCAAATGGTTATAGATAGATCTATTATGCATTCTTTTCCTTTGTGCAGTCCCTTTAACTGCCTCCTCTCCTCCTTCTCCTCGCTCATCTCTCAGGGAGCCTGCCGAGCCCGAGGCTCACCGCCTCTCTGATTTGGAATACGGAACAAAAAAAGTGCTGTGCAGCTGCACTGATATCATAAATTCTCCCTTTTGTTGCATTATTCTATCTTGCATACTAGAAACTTTTTTTTTTTTTTTTTACGACTGAAATTGTATTGCAATGTGACATCTGGGTTTGCATCAGCCTTTTCCCCAACTTAAAAAGAAAGAAAAGGCAGAAGAAAGAATAGACATAAAATGAAATGAAAAGAAAAGAAAAAGAGAGAAGAGACAAGGCATGGAACGAGACAAGGTACAGGATGAATAGGGCTTGTGCTTAGTAATCATACTCTGACAATTAGTTTCTCACTAGTTCTGTTAGACATTAGCATTGATGGTGTGCGTACCTATCAGTCATGTAGCCACTGAAATACACTTATCTTTAGCAGTAGCCATTCTGATATCTTAGCACCAGTACTGCAGTATATCTTAGGAGGTCAAAGTGTGAATGGCATTCTTCATCAGGCCACAGTCAGTAAGAAAGCCAGTCCATTCATAACATACCGTAACAACCTCTTCAGCAGTCTGGTGTAACCATTACCATTGACACTACTGAATGGATATTGTGCAACACCATCCAAAAATGGCAAACCCAAAAGTACAGCACATTGTCTTGCTGACTCATGACTTTTTCTAAATCAGTGGAAATCACTCACTGGACTGAGTACTACCATTTTGTCTTCAATAGGTGTGTGGGAAATGAGTAAACACTATTTTGGACACTATTTTGTCCGATTTTCTTTCTTCAGAAGTGAAGACAGCAGCAGCATCTCAATTGATGGGCACATGCTTACAGTAGCAGAAGTATAAAACTCAAATGGATTGATGAGGTTGAATGAGCAGGCTTTGGTCTGAATGTATAACGAATGGATAAAAATGTTTTCAAAATATTATTAAAAATGCACTATGCTGTCGTGTGACATGATTGCATTTTGAGATAATTCATTCAGCCAGAAAAAAAGAGGAAAATAAAATCACAAGACTGACTGAATCTCAAATTAATTTTCTGACCTGAAGAAACATTTTTCCTCCTTTAACAAACATCCTTCAGCCTAGAAGTAAAGTGTTCAGGTTGAAGGCTGGCTAGGCCTTTCTCCCTATTGTTGCATTTGTTCTGTTTAAAAAGGATGTGGTTTAACCATATGCATTCATAAGGGAAAAAATCAATGCAACAACCTTCAGCAGATTTGTATGGTCTCAAAAGTCCCCAAAGTACTGTGCACAGCGCGCATTATCACCGTTATCGGCTCTTCCTGGAAATCAGATCCAAAGCATACCACATTGGACACATCTGTGTTACACTGGCTATAATGATACACGTATGTACTTATGTATCAATACTATTTGTGGAATGTAGTAGACATTAGTTAGGTTTAGCAAGTATGCATCAAAACAGCTAAATATGCACTGCTATTCAAAGTTTAGGGCTATTTATGATATTCAAAGTACAATGTGCTTGCAACGACCTACTAAAGTACTCTAGGGTATACTGTCACCTTATGTCCTCAAAATTTGTTGACAATTTGCTCATAGCCCACTCAAGCAGGCCTACATAAGTTTTAAATAACTTTAGTCCCTGCACAATGTGTGCTTAATCATTCTAAAAAGGTTATTTTGGGTTGCTTTAGGGGAAAACAAAAACAGTCACACAAGTTGCCAAGAAAACATCAGACATTAGAACCTATGAGTAAAGAGGAACTAACCTGATGAGCTCCTGTGATATTTTGTAGATTTCTAAGTATTCCATGAAATCTCAGTGTGTGTCAGAATTAAAATGTGTACCACTGTAAACAGCACATACTTACACAGTCAGCCAAGGACTAGAAACATAAATGTGTGTTTAAATATATATTTTTATTTCAGGATATATTGTGTCATTTAGCCCCACAAGGCTGAGAATCATTGTGCAAACCTGTGTGAGCTGGTTTACAGTACTTGTGTTTACTGTTGTGTGACGTCCATCATGCAATCATTACCCTTTAAGACAAACAATTTACGTGAGCACACGTTTGCAATATAGACTGTATTTACTTGCATTTTCCTGGATAAATTACACTGCTGAGACCTTTAGCATTGCAGTGAGGTGGTCCACCCCTGTCTGCTGAGACACAAGGCACAGGTGATTAGTGGACTACGCGGCCCCTCTGTGGCTTCATTAATCGGTAGACGCCTCGCACCTCGGCAGGGCCTCTCGGTAACCCGGTGCTGGCCGACCTCACGCGGCTACCCCGTGAGCCATCCCGTGCTGGGTCACTAAGCCTCCAGCTGCTCGCTTGGGTCGTCTCACTTTTCGCTGATGCTAATCGGCCATTCATTCCCAATGAGGTTGGCTGTCCCGCAGGCAGCATATGTGTGTGTCTTATTTTTTCTTCTCTCTCTCTTTCTCTCGTCTGAGTGTGAATGAGTGACAGAGCACCTCAAGCGTGCAGAGAAATGGCAAATGTTGCTAACCAACACTCAAACGTTATGCTGAGGCAGGTGCGGGAAAAAAAAACCAGGGCCATGAAATTCAAATTGTGGCTCTCTCAAGGTTAGGCCATCCATTAGCTGGCTTTTCTGGAAATGGGCAGCTGAGGCCTAAAGAAGGGAACGTTGAGGATGGGCGAGTGCGCTTCATCGCCATAACTGATGAGCACGCCGGACCGCCGAAGAAACACAGATGTTAATATTTTTTGGGGGGAGGTGGGGCAGAGTGGGTGGTATGGAAGCCGTGGGGGCGATCCATCTCCCAGAATTCACTGAGAGGATCATTTGGGAGCTAATGGCTCCAATGCAGCGAAGACAAGCATAGAGCAAATAACTATGATGGATATTGCGTGTGAGTGCACGTAGCTAAGGACTGGGCTGACATATGAGCCTCAAGGTGTAAAAAAAAGGATTTCGAGGACAGTAAACGTGCCGTTTCCAATACTGCCATTACTGGCTGACTGAACACAGCACAGCGGTCATGAAAATAAACAAATATTTATGGCAGATGTTTACAGTTTGTGTTATCAGGTTGTCCATTTTTATATAAATAACTGCACTAACCCAACTCTTTCTTTTTGTTCTATTTCTCTTTCTTTCCTTCTGTGTTTCCCTATGTCCCTCTCTCTCTCTCTCTCTCTCTCTCTCTGTAGGCCGTTGAAACCAATTTGGCTTCTAAAGACAGTCACTGGGTGTACGCCAATGAGGTGAGATCATTCATTGTTTGTTTTTTTTGTTGGTTGCTGTGGTGATTGTTGCTTTATGGAAATATATCTAATTCACCCACACAAAGCTATTTGTGTGCAGAAATGCATCATAGCACCTGACATCACAGCGCATCAAACCTATCAGCATGTATCTAGGTTTCCGCTATCCTCAAACACACATTATCACTGTTGTGTCTTTTGTATGCATTTCAATACAGTTGTTCCTATGGTCAATTTATCTCCTGTGTCGTAAAGATCTCCTCTTGTACAGCGTAGTTATCAGATGTAGTCTTGTTCCTTGCTTCACTCCAGAGCTTCATACTATCAGCAGACTGTAGAAGAGCCTTTTCCTGACCAGGCAGGGGAATTCTAACTGATTTCGGACTTGTAGCTGTGCCAACCATTTGTCAGTTGATTCCACATGGTTGCAAAAATAGCTGCAAGAAATTTGTTTGAAATGATAGTCCCACGGTTTGAACTTTTTAAAACTTAAAGCCCACGTAGCGGTACAATTCATGCTCCTTTAAACACAGCTCACCGTGCATCTTCCAAATATGACACAACTCACCACCACTTCCAAATGTTCAACAATGTTCAGCTCAGTTATAGATGCAAATGAAAACA